>NW_015540946.1:1806023-1817944 GCF_001515605.1 Sinocyclocheilus anshuiensis
AGTCATGAATCCAGCAACTCGTTAATCCTTACTGCGTTTCATGTTCTTATTAATAGAATTCGTAGTATTATTATCTTACCAGTATTATTGTTAGTTTTTTTCCCTTTTTTTTTTTACAGAAACACTGAATGACCAAAAAAGCACCAACACCAGTCCAGTTAAAATGACTAATATGCATTCATACATGGTTATCAAGTTTTAATTCTAATTACTAAAGTTCAATAATTAAATAATACTTGATTATCATATTATACATAACTTAATATAATTATAATATATTATATAATTTATGTACCTCTTGGGACACAAAAAAATAACAAAAAAATCATGAGACCACACAGAAGACAAAAGTACATTCTATTATTTATATCGACATCCAACAAATTAGCCAAAAATATGTGTATTTATATATATTAGCCAAATATACATATAAATATACTTTTGTCATGCAAAAATATGTAATATACCTTTTAATATAATTAAAATGTCATATATAATTTCTGTCACTGAAAAGAACTAAAAAAAACTAATAATTTTCAAGCAGGTTTTCTAAACATTTTCCACATATGCCATTTGCCAAACAAAAAGATAGTCCCACCCCAAACCCAGGCCATTGGTGGAGCAAATGTTGCTGTGTCAGGCTGGTCATGTGTAAAAAAAGAAAAAAAAAAAACTTTAAGTACAGCTTGTTTGATTAGTACCAATGCACAATTCACACAGACTATGCTGACAATCGAAGTATGAAATGTCATGTTATGAAATGAAATTAAATGAAATGTTATCTTTTTCTCCAGGTGTTTTTGGCCTTCTGGATAAGAGTCTTGCCCTCTTTCTGACCCCTAAAGCCATCACCGTTGACAGAGACGAGACGCAAAATTATTTTCAATTTAAAACAAAGGTCGGCTTTTCCTGCGTAACCTCTGACCTTTGAGTTTGAGCATCATCATGCGAGTCTGCGAGTGGTTGAGGAGGAACAGAAAGAGCAGGAGGAACGGGAATGTTGGGTTGGACTGGGAATGCCAAATTCTCCAGCACCTGGAGCAGCTCCATCTGACAAGCAGCCGGAGTGATCAGCCATGCATGCACAAAAAACACACACCCAAGTGCCCCTCTACAAACACAATGACTTTGATTCTAATGGGATGCCCACTCGATGTTAAACCCAGTACACACACTCCCTGCTATTCTATCCACGGCTCCTGCATGTTGTATTTGAATGATGATAGTCAACACATACAAGTTTCCCCTCTTCCTCTTTATACGGGGAAATCCTCAAATGCAGGCGGCTGGCCGCAGGTAAATGAACACAATAGCAGGGAAGTGCACTGTTGTGTCAAGCCCTGTCTTGTCAGATCCTATATCAGCTTTCCCAAGCAGGGGCCTTCAGGGTCGGAATCAGAGCTCAGAGAGTTTTCAGCAGCAGTTAAAGTATTAAAATGTTTCTGAGATCTCGTATTTCAGACATCATCTTCTCCTGACAAACTAAACAAGGCAGTCCTCACCAGTCAGTTGTGTGACTAAACATCCTTAAAACAAGGTTAATTTGTCTGACAAGTAAAACTGACTTGTTTTTTGTTTTTATTTACAGACATATACAATTTAAACATTTTCTAAATATTTTTGTAAGAAGTCTCTTATGCTCACAAAGGCTGCATTTATTTCATCGAAAACACAGTAAAAACAGTAACACTGTGAAAAATTACTAAAAATTTACAGCAGCCATTACTCCAGTCTTCAGTGTCACGTGATCCTTCAGAAATCATTGATATGTTGATTTGGTTCTCATTTATTTATTTTGCTGCTTAATATTTTTGAGGAAACCTTGATATAAAATAAAAACATTTCAGGATTGTTGATGAATAGAAAGCATTTATTTGAAATATAATCAATTTAATGCGTCCTTGCAGAATAAAAGCATTAATTTCTTTAAAAACTTTTTTGAACAGTGTAAGTATATATTGTGTCATGAAAACATGTAAAATAAGAGGATAATAATCTTTTTTATACACACATGAAAGTGCTGCCAAAAATAGATATTCACCATATTGGTGGCTTTGTGATTGGTGAAAATGTTGTCATGGCAAGTAAAAATCCCTCAAGCATTATACGTTTCAAGGTCTGGTTTAAGAGTTGCAAAGGCAAACAGACCATTGTATCGTAGCTTAAACTTGTCAACTCCTATACAGCCAGACACTGTCTATACAAACACATAAAGACCTATTTAAACAGAAAAGAGACATTTGAGCTTAACATTTCAGCACTGCTAAATAAGTGTAAACTTTGATGACTATATTTTTTAGCACTAAAAGAGGGGCAACATTACACAAGCAAACACTGAAAATGTCTAAACTGTTTGTACTTGACTATCATGTAGCTTTTTTGTCTGACAAATGACACTGGACTCCAAACCATTCAAACACACACACAAACAAACGTACCTGCATACACGCAAGAAAGCTTTTTTGAAGGATCCAACTAGCCCGTCAATACAGACAGGAGGCTGTGGTTGGTGGGACAACGCTATCCCAGCTAACATCTGTACGGTAACTTAGGGCACGACAACTACAGGCCTAATCCCTACACTGACTGAAAGAGACACGAACAGAAAAACAAACCTCAAACTCAGGAGCCGGTCCAGGATGCTCACTGTCTCTCTGTTTCTCACCATTGTGCAAGAGAGTGTGAAGGCCAGAACTGCCTGTCCAGTTTAAGGGATTTGAATTAATACAAAATGTTTTGATTGCTGGACAGCTACAATAAAACACGAAGGCCGACTTGAACAGCACTCTGATCCCCAAAGAAATGATTCACTCTTTAGATGAGTGCAGTGGACATGCAAGACTCTAAGAAGAGCATTGCTGAAGCAAGCAACCAAACAACAAAAAAAGACAGGAGCCAGAGACCAAACACAATGCAACACTGATGTGGGTCATGTGTGGCCCATCAGCACCCTCCACTGCAATGAAGAGGGAACTACAATATATGACAGTCATTTCGTCAAGTGCCAGTTCACCAGTCTTCTCAGTTAATAACAATGTGATCTAGATCAAAACTGTTTTAAGACCTGTTATTTAACATGCACCAATTTAATATTATATAACATTATTAACATATACACTACATATTTAAATATAGAATTATTCTAAAAAAAATTCTTATAAATTGTCACATAGAGGAACTAAAATATAAGATGTCAATTACCGTTTTTTTTTTTTTTAATTATTCAAAATCAACATTTCAGGTTTAAATTAACATATGTTAATTAATATTTGTTTACAAGAGTTTTTGCTTAATTATAATGCAGAACACGACAAAAACTGCTTGACACTTCAGGTCAACTACCCATATAAATACAATTATTTTTATAATATATATCAATATTTCATACAATATTTTTATAAAAAGAGATTTTTATTATCAGCTAATTTTTAATAAATTTTTTAGTTAATAGCAAAGCTCTGTCATAGACATACGTGCATACACACATGAAACATACAAAACATAATTAACAATATAACAAAATATCATACTGTACAACATGTAAAATATTTTTGAAAAATTGTATTATATTTTATCTCATTTTATTTTACTTTATTGTTGTGTAAACAACATATGTACCCTTATGCTAAGGAAAAGGCACATTATGTCAAATTAAGTCAACACCAATAGCTAAGTGCTTTGATTTCAAAATGGATTTCATGGAAAGACAGGGTAATTGACAGGTTGAGGGCGGGGCTGCTTTATAAGCAGATGAAATGTGTGCTTACACTTTGATCAGAGTGTGTGTGTGTGTGTGTGTGTGTGTGTGTGTGTGTGTGGCTGCCAGGCATGGGAAAGTTTGCGGCTGACAGAGTGTGTAGTTGACAGGCATGGGGAAGTCTGAGGTTAAAAAAGCATTCAAGAGTAAATACTCCTGAGGGCTTTGTTGTTTGAAGCTAAATCAAAGAGCACTTAGAATGATCATGAGCCAGGAGAACCCAGCTGTACATTTGTGAAACAATGTGACAACTTGAAATGTGCCTGTCTTTAAAGCCCCTAAAGGACGAGAAACTAAATAACACTCACTCAATTACTTCCAATCAGGTTTCAAGGGCCTGGAACTAAATGTAGTGCTTTCAAAAGTCCAAGCAAGCATGGGTTAAATGAGAGCAATTAAAATGAAACCATTAATTGATTTGTAGAATATAAGGGTTCAAACTCTATTAGATGCTTCTTGTTTATTATTTGCTTGCATTTATGTTGTTACAGAAATTACACAAAACTAGGCTGCACTGACACCTAATGTTCATAAGACAAAATCATAGGAAATAGACAAATAATCTAAAATCATGCCAAGAAATAAGCTCATGAGAATGCAAGTAAACATCTAAAAGATGGACATCAGAGTTCTCACGTAACCCCATTGGGAGATGGCATATTATCAAGATGCTAACAGACAATGGAAAAGAGATCATACACTCTTAAAAATTAAGGTGCTTAAAAGGTTCTTCACAGCGATGCCATAGAAGAACCATTTTTGGTTCCACAAAGAACCATTCAGTCAAAAATTCTTTAAAGAACCATCTCTTTCTTACCTTTTTAGAATCTGAAGAACCTTCTTTCGCCACAAAGAACCTTTCGTGAAACAGAAAGGTTCTTCAGATGTTAAAGGTTCTTTATGGAACCATTTAGACAAAAAGGTTCTTCTATGGCATCGTGAAGCACCTTTATTTTTAAGAGTGTAGTCATCTGGTAAAGGGTTTTGGTGAGTCACTGGCAGACAGTACCAGATCACCAACACAGATACAACCGCCTTTGAATAAAGCAGATCATTGTGATATAGAGGTTATAAAAACTTTTATAATCACAAAAATAATGTGAATCTTAATCCAATCAACATGGATTACAAAAATGTCCACGTACTATACACACAATACTTGGCACTTTCATTGTGCTATAATGCCAGTTCTGTCATTACTACCGTGGGTGAATACCAGTGCTTTCAGTTAAACACAAAACAAAAACACCAACATGTATGGAGCAGTGATACCACCATTCAGTGAATTTAGGTGCCATGACCTGGTTGAAACCAACTGTACTGGGTAAAAAATGCCACTGCACAGAAAATGAAAAAATGCCACAAATATTGAAAAATGGGGGCAAAAATGCCCCATAGTTTTCTTACATGTTTTATGCACACTACGTTCAAAAAAATTTTTGATCAAGAAACATTTCTTGTTATCAATGCTGAAACAGCTGTGCTGCTTAATATTTTTTTGTGGAAATTCTTTGATGAATCAAATAACATCATTTGAAATTGAATCAATCTAATGCATCCTTCCTGAATAAATGTATTAATTGACTTTTAAACGGTAGTGTAATGTTTTAAATATATTTCATAATATTCAGATAATTGGCACAGGTATGGACAGAATATATAAACATACTGCCTTAAATAAAAAATAAAAAAATTCAAATTTATCTCACTTCACGGTCCAAAAAGTTATGTAGCTAGTCTGATATATTATGAAAGAGTTTACGCTCTCTCACTCAAACTTTTTTTTTTTTTTGCTTTCACTCTCTTCTTTGCTCACTCAGGCACTGAAAAGATAACACATCCCACAGTGCATCTCTTTATTCAGAGGCTTAGTTTGATGAGGTCAAAGAGTGCAGATGTTCTCAAATCCCTCACAGGAATTGTTTTGATTTTGATGAATATCCTCATGTCACCAGGTACAGCGTGTATATTAGACACAATAACAAACATTCCCACTGACATGGCATGAACAATGCAGGTTCACAAAATCTGTGAAAAACAGCACATTTAAAAAAATAAAAAGAAAGAAATGGCAGAAACCAGCTAAAGTCACTAGAGCATGAATTGATAGAGGTGCACTGAATCAGGGACAGCATCTGAAACATGACAGCTGAGATATGACTTTTTAAAACACAAAGAGATGTCTGAAATCAGTCAACTCATTATTTATCTGAACTAAGAGTACTGAATAACCTTTGGCTCAATAATCAATAAAATTAATAATAAAAAAAGACATCTCACAAATGCTTGATAATAATTAGTGTTTCATACAAATAAATATCCCCTGCTATTTATAGAGTGCAAAACAAAAATATAGGCAGTTGATCAGACTAAAAGCTGCTTCATCTGTTATTAATAATTTAATTGGACTGATTATAGTTTAATTTTCAATAGTTTGACATGGGAAGAGTTAACTAATGTCTAGCACAGATTAAGGTCTGAAATGGGGGCCTGTTGAAGCAGGTCTGGATTATTCTAGAATTTCAGTCTTCACGGTGTGCAATGTGATACTGTGCTATTAAAATATTTCAAAACTGTATTTACTGGTGTGACAATCCTGTCATGGTTAAGAGCAAAGGTTATGTGATTTAAAGGTTAAATACATTTTCCAAAGCAATCTGATACATTCATTGCATATCATTTATTAATGTCAATATGTAAATAATCTAATTTATTTTAATTATTTAATTACTAATACCTATTATTTAATTATATTTTATTCAACATTAGTACAATATCTCTTTCAAATAATCATAATGTAAAATTATTACAGTCTCTGACTAAAACATTTTATTTCAGAATAAAAATATGTATTAAATAGTATTGTGCAGGTGTAGCACACTTTTTACAGAAAACGCTCCGGTTACTATCGTAACCTCGGTTCCCTGAGAGCGGGAACGAGACATCACGGAGATATTTCTCCTTCTTAACACCACCTCTAGGTCCCAGGGCGGGACTGAAAGCGGACGTGGGGGATGCAATCTTCTCGCTCCCTTAAGAAAACTCACCACCAGCGCGTGCCTACCGATCGATTGCCCGCACAGCGGGGAACGAAACGAGGCAATAGCAGCCACATAGACTTTCAGTGTTGATGGTAGAGATCCACTATCCAGTCTGTACTGTAGAAATCGCATAATATCCGACACGGAGCAAGCAGCCGGGTTTATATGAACATCACGGCACCATTTCACAAACACTCCCCATTTTAGAGCATACAAGCGCCTCGTGGAGGGCGCCCGCGCCTCCGAGAGTGTGTCGAGAACATGGGAATGCAGGGCGCTCAGCTCCTCTGATATCCCCGAAGCAGCCACACATGAAGGCTCCATAACTCCGGGTTCGGGTGCCCGGCATGCCCTCGCACACTGCTCCCCAGCCGCGAGTCGATGCGTCCGTCATGACCACAACGCGCGACGTCACCAAGCTCAGGGGAACCCCCCGGCTGAAGAGATCTGGGAGACCGCGATGCGCAAACGGCCCAAAGTCCACGCCGTCCAAGGGACTCGAGATTTCAACCATAATTGCAGGGGGCGCATGTGTAGTAAGCCCAGATGACATACCGCTGCAGGTTTCAGCGTTATCATCCTGAATGGACGCTTGCAAAGCGCTCTGCTGATGGGCCTGAGATCTAGAATCAGGCGGAGTCCCCCGTTTCTTTTGGGTACCACGAAATAGCGGCTGTAAAACCCGCTTTCCAGCTCGCTGGGAGGGACTCGTTCTATCGCTCCTTTTTCGAGCAGACTGCATACCTCTTGTCTCAGAACCAGGGCGTTTCGGGGCAATGTTAGAGACTGCACCACGCCATTGAAACGGGGTGGTCTGCGTCTGAATTGAAGGGTATACCCACGCTCTATCACACCGAGTAGCCAGCGCGAGATTCCCGGAATAACTTCCGCGATGTTGGAAGGAGGGCGGAAGCAGTCCTCGGGGAGTGAGACCGGGGAACGGGGCGACCGTTGGGGTTGGTGGAGCGACAAGACGACGCTCCCGTCACCGGGAGGGCCCACCAGCGGCACGCTGGCGGCAGTGGGCCTCATCCCGAATAGGCCGCGAGCCACATCGCGGCGGGTCCGGAGCACGCGGGCCGGAAGGTCCGCGCAATGCCCGCAGTAGGACTCGTCCAGCGCCGCCTCGGCGTGGGCCAGGCCCAGGCAGGTGATGCAGTAGTCGTGCTGATCCGGCGGCTCTATCGGTCCCGCGCAGATCTTGCAGATTGTTGCCATAGTGAATTCAACAGGTGAAGTAAAAGATTCTGACGTAATTGTCGCGTTCACCGCATTTTATACTGCCTCTCGAGCTCGTCAGTATTTGCATGCGATTTGCATACTTCACGACAATTGGCCAGTCATTTGGACTGGCGTGAGCCAATAGGACTTCAGGAAAGGTTGGAAGGGAAGGAGTTCCCATAACGGAGAAATATCTCCGTGATGTCTCGTGAAAGCTCGAGAGGGAACTAAAGGTGTTATTAAACACCAGTCTCACAATACACAGTGTGAATGAAAGAGCCTGAGGGAGAGAGAAAGAGAGAGAGAACGAGAATATAAGAAAGACAAGGAGGTAGGCACAGTCACATTTATAATCTTATAAAACATTCCATATATGATATTCTATTCCAAAAATAATTGAGTGGCAAAAACTATATCCAGCAATCTGGCTGCAATTGTTAAACAGAATTAAAAAGCACTAATAAACTGAAAGCTTGCCATCTCCTCTGTTTTTTGGAGAAGAGTGTTTGGTGTTGTTCTCTGGACATCTCATGAGGAAGCAACATAATCCTCAACTCCTTTGTCAGGTGGTTTGTAATGAGCCTGTAATGAGTTCATGCAAAATGCAGCAGGGAGATCATCTATCTCACCCAGAGCAAGGGTCCCCACAGCACTGAACTGATACAGAGGCCCTATATCACCCTCCCAACATAGGAGACAGAGAAAGACATCTATCATAAAATATTACGGGGTGTTAATGACATGGCTGCTCTTGGCTGTATTTTCTGAAAGAATCAAGCTTGCATATCAAGTTCATAAATGGCGTTGTTAGTACTAGACTTTTAATAAATTGACAATTCTCCTTACTAACTGAAAATACTATTTTAGAATGGGGAAATATGGTATCATAAGTTTGTATAAAGAGTTTAAGTGGGGATATAAGATATAACCTAGTTCTGATAACCTTAGTTTCTGCCTGTAACTTTCATATGTCATAGTTATGTCACTGTCCTTGTTACAGTCTCAAACTAACAGATATTAATTACTAGTGTTATCTAGAATACGACTAATAAAATCATATAAGTATGTAGTCCAACTGATGACACAGACCACATGTCCAGTAATACTAATATTTTCCACACTCTCGTGAAATCATCTTTAACTTACTCCTATAAAACCACAAGCCAGTATAGATTTCTGTAGAAGCCGACAACAGTGAACCCTATCCGGTCAGACGAACCAGTCCAAAGGGGTGGAAGTCCGCGGAATTTTAAAACATCGGACGCCGGAAATTTTCGAAAAACATGCTACTTAAACCACCTATTGCTTTGCGCTGTACAACGGCTTATACAGTACAAATACATTTCATTTACCATACACATATACGATTCACCACTCTGAAATACTCCAGTGCACGGAATACTCTTGAATCTCGCATCATTCATGGACTTACCGGTTAACGTTAGCTCACAAATAATCTGTTGATCTCCAGTTGATTGAATATTGATGCCGCAGGTGCTGTGCGTGATTGTTGCCAGACGATTATAAATGAATATAACTTCAGAAAAAAAATACAGGCAAAAATAAAATTGTCGCCGTTAAACGCGATCTCCTTCACTTATGTAACTTTTAAACATTTCACACGAAATTTTTTAGGGATTGTTAGTTGTTGCTAACCACTGACATGTTCATGATTTCAAGAGTGTCTAGGCAACGGACGCAACTCTCCATCAGTTTACTTTTTTCCCGCGTTGTTTTCCAAACATTACGGTATTCTAATATCTTCCGGGTTGTTCCTCAGTCGGGATCAGGATTGAGATCCCATTTACATGAGTTCAGAAACCCGATCGATTCTTAATATTTTAAATAGTCTTAACGAGGAATGTATTGGTTATTTTTTATTAATACTTTATTGTCCAAATTACACTTTTAGTAATATTTAGTCAAAGACTTGTACCGCTTATTTTAAATACAAAATATATTTGAGTTAAACCTATGTTTTAATGACTAAAATCATGACTGCAAACAAACAACAGGCTTTCGTATCGTTCGAAAGAACCGATTCGCTGACATAAGTCGGATGTCCCATACCCTCATGGAAAAGGGATCTTTTAGTTTGTGATTTGTTATAGTGACTTGTAGGAACTGTAGTTTTTATTTCAAAGAAATGAACGCCTGTAGCACCACAAAGAACTACATTTCCCAGAAGGCACTTCAAACGCAGGTGCCCCGGTAAACTTGTTGCCTCGTGAGGAAAATAGGGGTGACCTCCGCAATCACCCGAGTAGTGGGAGAGCTGCTGTCATTGTAACGTTAAACCGTCTGAAAATGGTAAGAAAAAAATTGTGATATATACAGTGATATGAAATTGTAAGTTTTACTGTCAATATATAACCATGTAATTCCGAAGTGACCCAAGGCTTTGAAAATCAATGTTTAATTCGACTTTAAGAATTACAGCAGAACTTAAACTTTTGCAGTTACCTGTTACATGTATGTGCTGATCGGAAACCAAGACTCCCATAGTGATGATTAAAACACTTGTTGGAATATAACAGTAAAATATTTATGCTTGCATGTGATATTCCTTATATCAAACCGTTAAGGGCATTTTGAGGTGTATTGATCCTCTATTCTGTGTAAAAGTAATGGATTAGATTATTCTGAATATAATGCATTTGCAACAAACGAAACTTTCTGCAGAAGTGTCAAGTGGTGAAAGTGAGTTCATCGAAGAAATGTATAAATGTCTATTGGTTTAAAAATACCCCACACAGCACTGAGGTCTGGCAGAGTTTGCCAGGACTATTTATATGTTCTAACGTGGTGAGCCTCCTGAATGTGTCTGTCCTGAGTGGATGTTGTAAAATCATTTTCATCTTACTTACATACATCTATTGTTTTTAATTCTATCTCTCTTGTTTTGCTATAGGCTGAAGAGTCTATTAGAGTCCTGGTGACCGGAGCCGCAGGGCAGATTACATACTCTCTGCTATACAGCATTGCTAAAGGAGATGTCTTCGGTAAAGTTCAGGTAGAGGCAGGATTTGGCTTATGCAACGTCCCATCACATCCAATTAAAGTCTGTCTGTTAGCCAATTCCAGGAAAAGGCACCATACAGGTGCATCTCAATAAATTAGAATGTCGTGGAAAAGTTCATTTATTTCAGTAATTCAACTCAGATCAGTAAGACTTGTAATGTTTTTTTAAAGAGTCTCTTATGCTCATCAAGGCAGCATTTAATTGATCAAAAATACAGAAAAAAAACGTAATCTTGCAAAATATTATTACAATATAAAATAATGGTTTCTATTTGAATATATTTTCAAATATAATTTATTTCTGTGATGCAATGCTGAATTTCCATCAGCCATTACTCATTAATACTGATTTATTAATTAAATTATCAATGTTGGCAACAGTTGTGCTGCCAAATATTTTTTGGGAAACTGCGATAATTTTTTCAGGATTCTTTGATGAATAAAAAGTTAAAAAGAACAGCATTTATTCAAAATATCAATCTTTTCTAACACAGCCATTACTCCAGTATAAAGTGTCACATAATCCTTCAGAAATCATTCTAATATGCTGATATATTATTAGAATTATCCATGCTGGCAACAGTTGTGCTTGCCAAATATTTTTTTGGAAACTGCGATACTTTTTTTAGGATTCTTTGATGAATAAAAAGTTAAAAAGAACAGCATTTATTCAAAATATTAATCTTTTCGAACATAAATCTTTGCTATCACTTCTTAACAATTTACAATATCCTTGCTGAATAAAAAGCTAAAAAAAAGTAAGAATAAAAATGGACTGACCCCAAACTTTTGAATGGTAGTGTATATTGTTAGAAAAGATTTCTATTTAAAATAAATGCTCTTCTTTTTAACTTTTTATTAATCAAAGAATCCTGAAAAAG
>NW_015540946.1:1818452-1818692 GCF_001515605.1 Sinocyclocheilus anshuiensis
AAGAATCCTGAAAAAAAGTATCACAGGTTCCAAAAAAATATTAAGCAGCACAACAGTTTCCAGCACTGATAATAAATCGGCATATTAGAATGATTTCTGAAGGATTATGTGACACTTTATATTGGAGTAATGGCTGCTGAAAATTCAGCTTTGCATCACATAAATTATATTTGAAAGGATATTAAAATAGAAAGAATTATTTTATATTGAAATAACATTTTGCAAGATTACTGTTTTTTT
>NW_015540947.1:0-3588 GCF_001515605.1 Sinocyclocheilus anshuiensis
GCTCACATCGCTTTGAGCGCTTTTCGACCTGGAAATGTCTCAGACAAACTATATCCAACTTAATCCACATTATACATTAATTCAGACCCAAAACTGAGATAGTGAGTGCCTGTAAAAAATGGCACCTTTGTGACAAAACACTCACAGAGGAACTTTCACAGGCAGAAGTTGTAATAGTACAATGTGTTCAACGAGAGAGCTACCCTGTTGAGTTTGCTTGTCTTTCTGTAGGAAAGGATATTCCAAAGATGAGTGGACTGAGAACTCTGAACCCCTTCATTGACCAGGATGGGCTTCTGAGGGTAGGTGGCAGATTCGAGCATGCTCCCATTGAACAAAGAGAAAAGCATCCCATTATCATTCCTGGCAAAAAGTCACATAGCCCTTCTGATCACGAGACATTTTCATGAACGGGCCAGACACCAAGGCCGCCTGTTTACGGAAGGCGCTATAAGGAATGCAGGATTCTGGATCATTGGGGCAAAGAAACGCATCCATAGTGTGGAAGACCTGTGGAACAGAAGATGGCAGATCTTCCTTCGGATCGACTTGCCACGGATCCACCGTTCACTTATGTCGGCCTTGACGTCTTTGGGCCCTGGATGGTTGCTTCTCGACGCACACGAGGGGGACTGGCAAACAGCAAAAGATGGGTACTCATTTTTACCTGTTTGAGTATTCGAGCAGTGCACTTTGAGTTAATCGATTCTCTTGATGCCTCCACCTTTATCAACGCCCTCCGACGCTTTTTTGCCATAAGGGGTCCAGTGAAGCAAATCAGATCAGACTGTGGCACAAATTTTAAGGGCGCTTGTAAGGAGCTGGGAATGCTTTCAGAGGAGCCTAACTTCAGGAACTACTTGAGTGAGGAAGGATGTTGTTGGATCTTTAATCCTCCTCATGCATCCCATATGGGAGGTGCCTGGGAGCGTCTAATCGGAGTTGCACGTCGCATATTAGACTCCATGCTGCTTCAAAACAGTCACTCTTATCTCACTCACGATATGTTAGCTACATTCTTGGCAGAAGTTTCTGCAATTATGAATGCAAGACCTCTTGCACCTATCTTGACTGACCCAAACTAACCCGATCTGTTGACTCCAGCCACCCTTTTGACTCAAAAGGTTGGTGTGCTGTCTCCTCCTCCAGGGGACTTTGAAAAGGAACTTTGCCACCAGAAATGGAAACAAGTTCAACAACAACCTTCTGGGAAAGGTGGAGACGTGAGTACTTGGTCAGTCTACAGAGTCGCCGCAAATGGCATACCAACCGGCCTAACATCAAGGAAGGAGATATAGTTCTAATGAAGGAACCTCAAGTCAAGAGAAATGACTGGTCAATAGCTCTTGTCACTAAGCTATTCCCAGGCAGTGATGATAAGGTCAGGAAAATTGAAATCAAGGTTACAAAGGATGGGAATTGTAGAACGTATCTGAGGCCTGTGTCCCAAGTGATTTTTCTTCTGTCACCTGGAGAACAGAAGGACTGATGTTCTAAAGAACTGTTGTACTGGTAATAGTGGTATTTCTAAAATACCAGGCGGGCAGTGTTCTGACTGTTTGTATAGTCATTTAATTTTGAGTTAATTTTATTAGTCGAGACGCATCATGTGACTTAGGTTAGAGGTCATGGCAGCCATCTTAGATTTCACTTCACAACAGCAGTGATGCAGCAGTAGATTTCTCCCTTATAAAATCTATATTCTTGTTATTTCATGCCAGAGGCCATCGTCTGTAAGTTTATTAAAATCTGACCTTTATATAATAAAAATAATGTATGTAAATACATTACAGTAGAACTATAATAACAATACTACTATTAATAATAGCACTTACAATAATACTTGCTGCAATATGAAAGGCCACCTCGATTTATATCACAATCTCGCTTCTCTTTCATGTTATGTGTTTTATTGTACTTACCTCCACGTTATCAGAAAACGTCAAACTGACTAAAAATATGTTCCGTGTTTAAAAAATATAAAATTCGCCTTAACCTTTATAAACTAGTCATCCGCGCGCTTCCGCTCTTTTTATGACTGTAATCATGTGGCTTCGGACGTGACTACGTTTCGGCCAATGGCTGTTTTGCCCTGTTCGACCAATGGCTGTTTTGCCCCGTTCGGACCTGTTAGGAGTTGTTAGGACTAAGACCATTGGATGTTAGGATTGTTAGGACTTGTGTTAGGAATTAGTACGGAAGTGTTAGGACTTATTTAGAATTTGTTAGGAATTGTAACAAATCGTTAGGAATGGTTAGGCTGTCCGATCGCTGGCGGGTACGGCCACCTCATCACACGTTTACTTTTATGACTGAAATCTGCACTGTGGTGGTTTTCCTGCAGCTCCTTTTAGCACAATGGCGCTGACCTTTAAGCCAAAAGCATACTTTATTTTTGTACGTGTACACTAGCGTATGCATACAGTTGACATATAGACTTTCAAAGTATAGTCCTTTTGTTTGCGTGCTCTCTGTAAAGTTTCATCTTTGTCCAGCCTTTATGACTGATATGTCTTTGTACTCTTTCAAACTGAAGTTGCTGCTATCTCATGACCCCTTCACACAAGTGCTTGTCAGTGTGGCCATCTGTTGTTGCAGTCTCTATTATTTGGTTGTTCTTTTATCTTTTTAGGAGCACTGGGCCCCCTTCAAATGCTAGGAAGCATGAAGTGACAAGGATGGGATTCAAACCCACGCATGCAGAGCACAATGGATTTGCAGTCCAGACCCGGGCCACGGCGGTGAGAGCGCCGAATCCTAACCACTAGACCACCAGGAAAGGGCTGGGAAGCTGGTGAGCTGGTGGGCTAGTGGGCAGCACTGCTGATAATAGCATGAGAGTAAGCATACAGCAATTCTGGGCTCTGTCATGTCAAAAACCAACAAGTCTTGTGCAATCGAGAGGCACTTTTGTCAGTGGGCCAGTGGCGCTTCATGTCACCTGTAGGTCATGGTTATTCTTTGTTATGACAGCCAATCACGTTCCCGGCTGCAACCAAGAAACGTATGTTATTGCCAATCAGCGCTCGTATCGCAACCACGATTCCGCCCAGTAACAACAAGTAATTGGCCAATCAGCGCTCGTTCCGCATCCGTGATTCTTCATAGCAACAACAAGTAGATCAATTGATCAATTAACGTCAAGAATCCTTGGAGACTTGCGGATTACGGCTGGAGAAGAAGATAACGGTCATCGATTAACTTCTGACCAATATTTGCAATATAAGCGAGTCTTTTATCAATAAAATTAATGTGCACCAGTATAACACTTACAATACTGGTGCACAAATATGCATTAATTCATGCTTAACGAATGCACAGATAATCACAAGTTAATTTATAACTCATGAAGGACTAAACCATTTATTAATGATTACTACATCAGCAACTAATAAACATTCTATATGATTCATAGATTAAGTAATAAATAAATTGTTATCAGTTAAATGTACTATAATGTATTAGTTCTGTAATAACATTATATTAACTAATGATGTAAATTTATATGTTAATTACCACAGTGGTCAAAGCTATGTACTTCAACTTCCAGTTGTCTGCTTTAATTAATCATTAGCTAATGATTTGCAA
>NW_015540947.1:3671-6648 GCF_001515605.1 Sinocyclocheilus anshuiensis
CAAATCATTAGCTAATGATTAATTAAAGCAGACAACGGGAAGTTGAAATGGCACCTATTCATGTTGAAATGCATGGCTTGTGATAATTAACATATGAATTTACACTATTAGTTAATATAATATGTTATTAGGGAATTAATACATTATGACACATTTAACTAATAACAATTTATTGATTACTTTATCTATGAATCCTATAGAATGTTCATTTGTTGCCGATGCAGTAATCATTAATAAATGGTTTGGTCCTTCATGAGTTATATATTAAGTCATGATTATCTGTGCATCAATTAAGCATGAATTAATGCATATTAGTGCCAGCGTATTGTAAAGTGAGTTGTGTTTTTATGTTACCATAAAAATAAAGTGGCAAATATATAAAGTTGTTTTGAATGAATAACTTGTAGCTCAGACAAGCTAATAATTCAGGTAATTAATATAAAATATTATAAAAAAATAAAGTATTTGATATTTTTATAGATTAGCCGACCAAGCAGAATATAAAGTATATAACGTTACAGTTTAATACATCTTTACCAGCTGCAACATTAAAATGATTCTTACACATTAATGCATCATTAATTATAATCCAATAATATAGTGTACATTATGCTTCTACTTTTAGTACTTTAAGTATATTTGAATATACAAAACTAGAATTTTACTTGTAATAGAGCAGAGGGCTTCAAAGTGGGGAAAATAGTTTCAGGGGAGGTTCAGTGAATGAAGTAAAAAATTTGTCTTCAAAAGGAGATCACATAGAATAGACTGAACTTTCCCTTATCCACTACCCATTACTTACTTGAAAAATCATCTGTCTCAGGTGGGACAAAAGTTATATTTTATGGTATAATAATTATTGAAAAAATTACCTCTTACTCTGGGATAATTCTGATATGTTAGCCAACATTTTGAGCCTGTTGGAAAATATTTAAACAAACTTCAAAAGGAGATCACATAGAATAAAAAATTGTTTTCAAAATCACCTGTCTCAGGTGGGACAAAAGTTATATTTTATGGTATAATAATTATTGAAAAAATTACCTCTTACTCTGGGATAATTCTGATATGTTAACCAACATTTTGAGCCTGTTGGAAAAGATATACACAAACAAAGCATAATATAAATCAACATTACAAGGTGATCATGACTAAATATAGTAATAGAATATACACTGCTGCATTAACTAATGTGTTACCAAATGTGTTTGTCTGTTTCTCTATAGTCTTTATGTCTTCATGTTTTTTATTTGTAACAGAAAGCACCTGTTGGGTTTCTTTGAAATCCAGTTTGGTGTATTTCGCGGGCAAACATTTAGATGGGTGGCTGAAAATGCCCTGGGGTATGCTGCTTACCTGGTGGCAGCTATGAATAGGGACCCCACAGGAGGCAGCAAAGACTCCCAAGAACATGCCCACAACAAGGGGAGTTTCAGGGAGTATATTGAGCTCTTTCCTTCTGGCAGAATTGCCATTGCCATGAAGAAAGAGCAATATGCTGGGAAAGCTCCCCAGCATGCTGCTGACTCCCAGCACGCTGCCCCCACCCAGCACGCTACCACCACCCATACTTCCACTGCCTCTCTCCGCTCCCTCTTGGTTAGGAAGTTGCCTAACCAGAAAAACCTGACCAAGACTGTAGAAAGGCTGGTTTCCCCCCTCAAAGTCGCACCTTGTAAGCAAACATTTATTTGTATCACACTTTTTTGGTTTGTTTAGTATTTATTGCTGTTCAGTAGTCATGTTTATCTGTTTGTCATGTGTTTTTTTGTAGCTTTGGCCCAGGCATGTGCGTGGCCCTCAGCCACCCTCACCCACCCGACTGTGTCCATTGAGACAGCCACAGGGCCTTCAGCCACCCTCACCTGTCCGACTGTGCCCATTGAGGCAGCCACAGGGCCCTCAGCCACCCTCACCCACCCCTCTGTGTCCACTGAGATAGATGACAGCACACTGCTGGCAGAGGCAGCTAAGTTTGAGGAGGCATATGTGGCATGTACGTTTATACTTATTTAAAGTATTCAAAGTTTCCTTTCCAGGGATAATAAAGTAAAGTGAAGCAATGTGAATTTGCATTTGTTTATTTATGTGTTTATTTTCTGTTTTTCTTTTTCTTTTTTTTTTCAGCATGTGACTTCGAGGTAGTAACTTTGATGCGTCAGCGAGGGCTTGGAAACAGCAGCAGCCAGATCCAGCGCAAGCTGCATGAGCGTCATGCTGATGTCTGGTTGCAAAAGACAGTCCAGTATCTGACAGATTGCAAGGGAATTGCCAGTGCTGTCATGTCGAGCCTGATCCTGCCTGTGACATTTGAACCTGCTCCTTCAATGCCTTCTGTCCCTAGGCACCGATGGCTGATGCAGGTGTATGCCCAGGTTGTCCTGCAAAGGCTGGATGAGATCAAGGCTACTATCACATCACAATATGGTCGGATCTTAAAAATGGATTCTACTAAAAAAGTGGCCAGAAATCTAGCAGGACGCAGCTATGGCATTGCTACTTGGGCAACTAATGTTGGCAATGAGCATGGACAGGTGATCATGTCCTTGCTCACAGCCAGCGAAGGTTTTGGTCTCAGGCCAATGATTGAAGGCCTTATCAAGCGATACAGGGTGGCCGGGGTGGCTCCTCCCGAAGTACTGTATGTCGACCGAGACTGCTGTGGCAACACTCTTTTGAGGAGGATGTTTGAAGAGTGGGAGCAAATGACCATCCGGTTAGATGTATGGCACTTCATGCGGAGGTTTGCTGTGGGTTGCACCACCGACTCTCACCAGTTGTATGCCACATTTATGAGTGGCCTCAGCCACTGTATTTTCATGTGGGACCAGGTCGACCTGACGGCCCTGAAGACGGCGAAGCATGCAGAGCTAGAAGCTGACGGGAAACCATCATCCGAGGCTGACACACTACTGTGGTAAAAAAATATTTTGGCTGTCAAAATTGCACTGCAAATGTTTGTTTTGGTTTGATATTT
>NW_015540948.1:0-1606 GCF_001515605.1 Sinocyclocheilus anshuiensis
TAAAAAATGTCATGTGGTGCGACCATGATTTATATTAAAATTAAAATATAATTGTATTAAATAATTTCCTTAACATGCTTAACATTTTTTTTTTAAATGTTCTCAGTAATTAAAGTGTTTAGAAACAAAGTATTTGCATTTAATTTGAGTTTTTGTAAATAATGATCTCTTATTTTTGTTCTATAATTTCAGAGTTGCCTTCTTAAATGTAGTTAACAGACTTATTTTTCCTGTAAATTGCATAAAACTGATAAAAATGTTTTAAAAATACCATTCACTTAAGCATACTGTAGCAGTGATTCATATTTCAACCACAGAAATTAGATATTTTATTTTTAATTTAATACAGCTATTATTGGTCGCACCACATAATGAGTGGTCGCTCCAAGTGACACAAAGACAAAGATATCATTAAAAATATATTTAAAGAGACATGTGTGAAAAGTGCAGCACTTGGCATTAACTGCAGGCATTTCTTTAGCCCCAGTTATTTCTGTACTTTGCCCAATATTGGCTGCTCAATTGACCCTTTCACCGGGAGTTTGATTAACAGGCAGTCTGACATATTATAACACCGAATTCGTCATTTTTATCCAACAAACAAACCAGACAGGAGAGTAGATTAACGTCGGTGGACTTGAACTTGAAAAATGGTGTGTACTGACATCTTTTCACGGTTGAAACAAGATACCTTCTGATGTTCATTAATGTTTATTTCGTGCTATGAATAGTAAACATGAAGAGATGATCAGTTCATGTGCTGCTTGAACTGAGGCGCTACAGCGATCTGTCACGACATGTTAAAGAGCCACAAAACAGTATTTGTTGTTTGAATTTCTTAAAAAAAAAAAAAAAATGATGGAACCATAATCGTTATGAGGAACTGAAATCAGAATAGTTTCCCATGCCTAGTAACAATCATTTTTCTTAAATGACTTGATTATTATAATAAACAATATTATTACATTTTTTGTTATTTACCCATGTCCTTCAGCTTCCTGGTGTGGAAAACTGTCAGAATTATACGTTCCGATATGGCCGCCATCCTCTCATGGAGCTTCCACTCATGATCAAGGGCAGGTCTTTGCGAAAGGTCAATTTAGAGTAGAGGGAATTTGCTGGCTCAGGTTCTGAGATAACAGCATGAACATCTTTCTTATAGTAGAAAATGACATCTGGAGTTTGTGCTAAAGTGCAGGGTCAGAATTAACATGCTGCCTATGGTGAGCGTTTATTTTACTTTGCTTGGCAGTATAATCTGGTAGAATAGATTAAAATAGTTATTAATAAATAAATAATAAATTACTAATAAATGCATAATTACCAAACAAAAATTTTTTTTTTTTGCATTTTTTCTCATATTGTACAAAGATTACACATAAACCGTCTGAAATGACCCAAATTGCATAAAAATCTATTCCAAATTATACTTAAGATATTTTATAAAAGCACAAAAACTGCCAATCTGGGACATATATCTATAATGGAATACACTCTGCAGTGGTTGCACCACATGATATTTGGTCACACCACATGATATTTTCAAATTCAGTCAAAATTTACAAGCACAGAATTGGCCACCTAAACAAAACAAGCTAGCTTCCCA
>NW_015540948.1:1743-1906 GCF_001515605.1 Sinocyclocheilus anshuiensis
AATATAATGTAAATGTAAATAACAAAACTAAATTGAAATTTTAAAACAAGCCCCAAATCAAATAAATAACACAAATAAAATAAATCTCTTCATATAAACAATATAAACAAATGTGCTATTTACATTTAAAATTAGAGGCAACCAAATTACATTACATTACAAA
>NW_015540949.1:0-14885 GCF_001515605.1 Sinocyclocheilus anshuiensis
AATTTAAGGTACATTTAGAACAGATAAAAATGTGCAATTAAGTTGTGATTAATCGCGAGTTAACTCAAGACAATCATGCGATTAATCGCGATTAAATATGTTAATCGGTTGACAGCCCTAATATATATATATATATATATATATATATATTAGGGCTGGGCAAGTTAACGCGTTATTATCACGTTAATGCATTAATTGATTAATGCCGACAATTATTTTATCGCGCATTAATGCAGTTTTTTATTATTATGAAAGTTCGTTGCTCACTGGCTCTGAACACACATACAGACAAACCATGGGTCACAGGAGGGGTGGAATGTTGATCAGTACTGGCTTGGGATGGGCGTCATCACGTGTCTCGAACCAATGAGAGCATTTGGGGTGGACCTAAGACTGTAGCAGCGCTCACATGACGCGCTCACGACTTCATAAGTGGGAAATAGGAAGTTTCCGATAGCACGTGAAGGCAGCAGAGAAGCGCTCTAGCTCAGCACAGTGGAGTGCATCGTTTTGTTAACATTGTGGTCTATTATTTTGAGTCATTTGGGACGCAGTAACACACGGCCCTCTCACAATATATTGCTTTACATATCTATCACTTTTGCTGCTCAGAAATGTTCACGCAATCATGCTTCACGTATCAGAACGTATCAGAAGTGTACCGCGTACCTCACCCAAGCCCAACTGAACCGCGCTCTGGCCCACCTCTTCCAACTGAGCCAGGGCCAGCTAAAAGAACCGCCCGAGCCCAACAAAACCGCGCTCTGGCCCACCTCTTCCAACCGAGCCAGGGCCGGCTAAATGAACCGCGCCCGAGCGCGGCATGGAGCGATCACACTAGTCAAACGAACCGGGCTTTGGGGGTCAATCGCTCGCGCTCAAAACGCCTAGTGTGTGTACACACTTATTCTCCCGCATCCCGCCCACACGAGTCTCTACCCGCCCGCACTCGCCCATCAAGTGTTGTCCCGCACCGCACTCTGCTGCGTTGGGTCCTGCGATAGTGCTGGTCTCTAAGGTGCCTGTTATAATGTTATGATCGAGGCTCTGGACTCTGAGCATAACTTGTTTTTCTATTATATACAGTATATATATATATATATATACTGTATATAACCTATATTAAAAATATACACTAGTCAACATCTGAAGGGGATCAAAACCTTTCATCAAAGTTGTCCTAAAACCAAAATGCGCTCTTGTCTTAGGACAAATTTGATGAACTTTTTTGATCCAAACTTCAAATGTTGACTACTGTATAACTCAAACCTTAGCTATAATCTTGCTCCGCTAAACTATTGCACTTTTGTTCATATAGCAGTACTTTTAAATATTAATAATAAATAATATGCAGAAAATGTATTATATTTGTTGAAATTGCCAATAGTCTACAGCCATATGCTACACATTTAAGCACTGTTTTTTTTGTGAAATAATTCAGTCCACTCATAATTCAGGCTTGTGAAGAGGCTTTTCAATAAATGAAACTCACATGCAATGAGCTTAGCTAATCACAATCAGTCATTAACCTATAGAAAGTACAGTAAATAAAAAGCCTATTTAATTCCAAGTGTCACACAGAGTGGGAAATGGTTCTGAAAACTAAATTACGGCTGTTTTTTGTTAAAGACCTTGACTAACATTTCAAGTGGACCTCAGGGAAAAATAGACAGTGCTATAAAAGTGTAGAATATTCGTCCTTTAAAGCCACCATAAAGAAAATTGCTCATTTGAAAAATGGGATTTCTGAATGGTCCTTCCCCAAAGACGAATAAAAGTGAATATTCTGACATCACACACTGCACTGATCTGAGAGAAAGAAAAACATTAGAGATGACTGAAACAGGAAGTTGAGAAAAAGGTGAGCTTACCTGTTGGGGGAAGATATGCTCCGCTGAAGCACTGAGGTTAATGGCAAAAACGTGATCTCTACAGAGACACAGAGAGAGAGAGAGACAGGAATGGCAATATTCTCATCAAGTATTAGGGCAAATGAGATTCTTTCTGCCAGTTCTTTCAATAAATAACAATACAGTGCCAATAACACCTTGAGCTGAAATGAAAGGGGCAGAGGACAGCTACAACGAGTGGTGAAGAGACAGACAGAGAGGAAATAGAAGGGGTGAGAGAGGTGTCAGAGAGCGAGCCAACATCCATCTGTCTGCAATCCAGGCCTGAATGAGACTGATTGACCCAATCACACGACCCTTATCATTAGTGTGTGGGTCTTATCGCTGCGGGTGTCTGGAGAAACAGCACTAGTGTGTACCGATCGGGAGCTCTGGAATTCCCAGTCGATGTTGCATCTTGAATCTTCTGAAATGTGTGTGACTGTAGTGTTGTGTGCAGTGTGTGTGTGTGATTGAACTGACATGACATACCTCGCAGCAATGTAGACCATGTGGTTAATCCGCAGCATCCTCTGAAAATCCAGCCCCAGTCTGGCGGTGTCGTTATCTGACATGTTCCCCTGGAAACTGGGGTACAGGTAGGTGCCTTCATGACGGGGAGAGAGAAAAGACTGGGTTAAAATCAACTAGAAATGCTTACTGTCTACAGTACTATCTTCGTGTCAGTGATGCACCTGAAGGATTATTCTTATTTTAATAGCAACATTTTTTTCTAATTAACTGTAATTTGTTAACAACAAATGAATGTGTACATCGCATCACATTATCTCTATATTTCTTAGGACTATTCATGAGATTTTAATAAGAACATTTTGTCAAGCTGTCAAAACATTAAAGGGGTCATATGATGCGATTTAAATTTTTCCTTTCTCTTTGGAGTGTTACAAGCTCTTGGTGAAAAGAGGACACGACTAGAAATCAGTGGTTAACAACACTGTTCCAGAACAGTTCAACTCAAATATTCAGATGTGTGCATCACATTTTATGGGGGACTGTTTCCTGGGAGAGTAGACTACAATGCCGGCTGTTCTGACTCACAGACTGTAAGTACGTTTTTATATATAAAGAATTTGCCACTGACTATTCAAACGCGAGTTTTGAGCAGTGCTTGTTGTTTGTCATTTCTCCGATCACAAATGCAGACATGGTTTTATGTTTACGCGATGCAACACCTAAAAAGACAGTATAAGTCATTATAATCCGTAATTATGTCCCCACTGGATGCAACAAATGCCTAATTTATAATGGGTTTTAATGTTTTTGTCTCGTCGCTCCGGCCGGATATCACAGTATGGTAGGGGCGTAACATTTCCATCACACGCTTGAGGTATTCATAATGATTCATATTACAGATCTCATTTTGCTGCAAGCAATGTTGATAAGTGTTTACACTCACAAACATCATCTGCTAATTAATCTCATTTACACTTAAAAAGATGAATTTCTAGCACAATGTCAAAGATGAGTCATGAGTCACTTTGGCATGCTCTTCTTTCAGAGGCCGAGTGGGTCACACAACATTTTCAGACCCGCAGAGACATCTAACCTGCAGGGACCTTTCATTTGCAGGTCTGCTTGGAAACTGTGCACTGCTCAAAAGTAGCAGCCACATGGTGACAAACATGACCTTGGGGTGAGAAGAAAATCTGGACTTTTTAATGATTCCTGTTACTAGTTATTCAGCGATTATGAAGCTGTGTATTGTTAGAGTTTCTCCTGAGCTTGGCAGACCATAGGTGGCCGCAGCTGGAACCGACGCTCGCTCTGATGTTCAGGAACTACAGTAAACAAACATGCAAGGGTTAAATTGGAGCTGAAACTTCACTCTCTTCTCAAAGACACTGACTGGGTAAACATCATTATCACCATCATCTGATCTCGGCAGGATCATCACTCAATAAAGATCACCCAGAGGGTCTGCATCTCGACATAGAGCCAGAGCCAATGAACCAGTGATATGAGGAAGAAAATTAAATCCACACAACTCTCACAAGTCTGAAAATCACTGCATGAGAATGAATATTCTAGAATTCTCAGCTTCATTCTTCAAAATAATTCAAGATTATTCTACCAAACTGCAGTTATAAATTTTAAAGACAGGAAATATGTACTTATATTTTGAAACAATAAGCATCATACACTTGCCATATATGGTTAAAAAAACAGCATCGTACACTAAACGACTGAGGATCATTCACTATCGAACTTTCAAGTCATGAAACATGACAAATAAAAACAATGTGTTCTAAAATAGCTTCAAAATATCAAACGTGTCTGATATATATCTTGCACAATGTGATTTTCTATGAAATCTGTCAATTCCAACTGCCCCAAATCTGCTGGCTGGCAAGTTAACTAGCATCAACTCCACCAGACTGCAAACTGGGGCAAACATCTGGGCAGTGTAGTGTATTTCAACATATTTTCTAACAGGTCTAATTAACATTTTCATTCTGTCAAGAGTCAAATAGTGTCTGGATGAAAAAATATATAAATTTTTTCATGACATGGCTAAAAACAAATGTATATAAATTAGTGCTATCAAACGATTAATCGCGATTAATCGCATCCAAAATAAAAGTTTTTGTTTACATATGTATGTGTACTGTGTATATTTATTATGTATATATATATAAATACACACACATGCATGTATGTATGCATTTCAGACAAATATGTTGTTTATATATTAAATATATTTATATATAATATAAATTATATGAATATAAATATAGACATGTAAATATTTTCAATATATATATATACTGTATGTGTGTGTATTTATATATACATAATAAATATACACAGTACACACACATATATTATGTAAACAACAACTTTTATTTTGGATGCGATTAATCGCGATTAATCGCTTGACAGCACTAATATAAATTATTTTTTATTAAGATTTATTTACTTAAATTGTAATATTAAAATGTATATTATTTATACTAATTTGTCCAAATTAATTTAATTAAATACTATGAACTAAAATAATGTAAATTTACGTGAATTTAGGCATCCCAACATTATAACCAAAGTAAAAAAAATTATATATTTAAAACACATTAATTTCATACTAAGTATAGTTCAAATCTATTAACATATTCACTGACATATCGCTCAAGACTTACCGATATAAAAATGATAATTAAACATTATTTGGATTACTACTTGTGCACAATACACATTTCTAAATATTAAGCTTAAAATGTGTTTTAATGCCAATATTGGTGATTTTTTTCAGGATTGTATGATCTTTGAATAACATCAGTCTTCAAATTCAAGATATTTAAAGTGAACCTGAAGTATACTTGCAATAGTTCCACTTTAGCATAATCAAATATACTTCAGTATATCTTTTGTTGGACTTCAACATTACTTCCAAAAAATTAAAGTGCATTAAACTCAAAATTAGTTGTTCCAATTTAGCTGAATTTAAGGATACCAGTTTAGTATACTAAAAGTACAACTGCAGGGTATTTTTATTAAGCAGATAAATATGTAAATGTATTTGTAGTACACTTAGCATGAAATTAATGTATTTCTAATACATTTTAGTATATTTCTTTTTCACTAGAGAACATATAGTATGAAAAATAGATATTGATTTTAAGATTTGCTAAACATTTTATTTAACAGTGTTATTAAATTATTACCGTTTTCTTAATGTAATTTTAAGTGAGCAATGAATAAAGGTACCCTAAATGTAAAAATAGAAGAAATGCGCAGCACAGCTGAATATACAATATCGGCGACAGATAAATATCTGTATTTTTTTAAATCTCTCATATCGATCAATAACTGATATAGTACCAAATATATTATGCATCTCTACTAATACTAATACTAAGACACCATATTTTGTTAAAGCTTGTTAAGATGCTGCTTCTTTCCGTCTGTAATGTGTGGGCTGCACAAAGACCGCAGGGCTGATGGGACCATCTATGGTGGAAAGAGACAGACTGGTATCAAAATATGCAAATACACCAACTGTATTAACAACTATCAGTTCAGTTCATTTATGTACAATGAAAATCATATTCAACAACTGAATTAGCTCCTGAAAATTAAGATAGTGACAATCACAATCAAATTATACATTAAATATGTGTCATGTGTACAGAAGCAAACTGAACAACTAGTTGTTAATTCGGTGATGCCACTTGCTGCCAGCTGCTCTGAGCTGCTGTGTTAGAAAAATCACTGAAATTGAGGTACCTGTCTTGACTCATTTGCATATTTTGATATGGTCTCTGTGCACTGTAGCTCCTCCCACCATCCAGAACAAACACAAACATTACAGTCCAGGCTGAACATGTTGTTTCAAAGCATCATCTTAACAAGCATAAACAAAACACTGCTTGTTACAGTTGGTTCCATGTTGTAGTTGTCACTCCCCTAAAAGTGTTTTGTGAACAGAACAGGATTTGGCACTCAGAAGAGGAGTGACAACTGTTATTTAGCTACAGTGTGAACGCGGTCGAGGCCATCTAATGGGTTTAAAGGTTACAATGTATAACAGTTGTAGAACAGAGCAAAGTCTCAGGATGTAAAACCACACATACACATACAGCAAGCACATAAACACACACAGGTGGAAATGGTTGATAAATGGGTCTCATTACTCGTGTGATGTTCTTTTTGGAGAGCTCTATTAGCCCAGCTATCTGTACACCAATGGCTGTGAGGCTCAGTATCTGTTTTTGAGTCCAGCTCTCTCAAATGTGGTCCACTCGTTTTAGCAGAACAAAGTACGCAGCAGAGCTCTCGTATCTGCTCAAACATGACCCCCCCGAGCCTCCCGTGTCAATCATGGTACATCCATGCTGAATTCTGTGTTTGAAAGTTAAAATGATAGGAGACGAAAGTGAAAATGGGACCACAAGCTAGATTCCAAATTAAAGTAGCCACATAGAACTTACAGTTCACCCAAAAATGAAACTTGTCATCATTTACACTCATGTTGTTCCAAACCTGTATGACTTACCTTCTTCTGTGGAACACAAAAGAAGATATTTCGAAGAATGCTGGTAACCAAATAGCTTCAGTTTCTATTGATTTCCACTGAATGGTTAAAAATAGGGATGCACCGATACCGATATCGGTATCGGGCCTGATACTGAGCTCCTGTACTCGTACTCGTTAAAATGCCCCGATACCAAACGCCGATACCACACAGCATGTGATAAGCACCATATTCAGACAAAGAAACACCGACAACAGAACAACAGACAGCAGAATGGAGTTAAGGATGTCTACTACGAAGTATATGTATGCAATGAATATAAAGTTAAACATTCAGTATTAACGACTGTATAGCTGATGTGCGCGATCTGATAAACAAAGCACACTGAGTGGATTGAGCGCGCGGCGGCGCAGAGTGCATCCCTAGTTAAAAATATAATGGAAGTCAATGGGAAAAGAAACTATTTGGTTACCAAGATTTCTACAAAACCTTTGAAGAAAAGAAAGTCATACAGGTCTGTCCATCCATCCATCCATCCATCCATCTGTATTAGTCTGTCCATTTATCTATCCATTTTCCATCTATTCATCAATCTATCTTTCTCCCTATCCATCTATCTGTCCATCCATTCATCATCTGTCTATCCATCAATCCATCTTTATCTATTTTCAAAACTTTCAATCAAGATTTTTTTAAGCCATCATTCTTTTGCTTTTCTAGTTAAAATTGGTCCATGAATCTATTTGAATTTCAATTCACTTTACAATTAACATTGACTGAACTGTTTGCAACCTCAAATCAGTTCAAATTCAGTAACTGAACTATTCACTTCTGAATGGCTCAAATCCCTCCCACTAAGCCACACCTCCAACTAATTCAATGTAAAATAACGCTTTTTGGTTTTCCAAAATAATTATGACCAATATAGTGTTGGGCTGTATGGACTGTATAAAAATGAGTTGTCCACAAAATATCAACATAAAACAGTAAACACTTCTATCACACTTCATTTGCAATTGAGTTGGCCTCTCCACACCCTGCTGTTTGCAACACAGCCAAGACTAAGGAGTTTTTATTTGCCAATTAGTAACAACTTCACAGCAGCCCCCAAATGAAGCTGCTCTCTCAGACCCAGTATGTTAGGAAGCTAGGGAGTAACATAGAGCGGAAAACCGGGATGGGGTAGATTAGGGCTGGGAACGGGAAGGTGGAGTGAGGATGGACTTGGCAGCCATGGCTGCTGATATACGTATTTGGCGTGTGAAATGCTTTACGCCTGCCAAGACCTGATTGCTTGGCAGGCGGTTTACTTTTAAACTCTGGGTATGGTTAATGCACCTATTGCAATATATCTTGCAAGATAAAGCATTCATAATTCAAACTGCCATGATTGAATTATGAAGATATGGAAACAAAACTGAGGTTTCAACACTCTTTGTATGCCTGAAGTTAAAAAGATATCTGTGAAATAATGTGACTTTTATCCCAGGAACTTGTGGTGTTTCATTGTTTTATACTTACGTTCACTACCGACGGTGCTGATGGGCTCCAGGTCCTGAGGAAAGGGTGTCGCACCATGGCACAGATGTTTTAGGCAGGTGAGGGTGAGCGTGAGGGTCAAGGCCAAGAGGGGCCGCGACCCCAAAATCACCAACCTCATTTCAGCTAGAGCATAGAAGTCAGCCACACAGCATGACCCAGAGCAGACTGATCACCACCTGGAAAGACCAAAAAGAGAGCTATGATGACAATAGCCGTTTTAAAAAATGGTCACTGCAGCCTCAGTAAAAAGGATTTTTGTGCTTCCACTTGACTCAACAACTTATACGTGTGACTGAATGATTGTGAAATTCACTGACATGTCATTTCAAATCTGTATGACTGTGGAACACAAATACAGAAATTTTAAGAAATTGCACTAGCTGCTCTTTTACACCCAATTACAATGATTGGGGGCGAGGCATTTAAGCTTCGGGAAGTATCGTAAAATGATCTTTAAAACTTCTGAAGACTTGTAATGCAGTACATGAGTCATATGTACCACTTTTAGGATACTGTTATGTAGACTTGTGCCGGTATTCGGTAATGCGATATATCACGGTAATGAATATGCACGATATTGTTATCGTGGGCACGTATGCTGCGTGAAAGACGCGTGCGCACTCTGACGTAAACAAGCGTGGACGTGAAGCACATGGCGGAACATGTGAAACATGTGAGGGATGAAAGCGCACTTTCACTCTCTGACAGCATATGAAGCTAAACTGCAGAAATAATAATAATAATAACAATAATAATAATTCATTTAAATGCAACCGTTACCCCGGAAACCCTGTAAACAAAGCAGCTGCACTACTACCTGTTTCTGAATCGTGTTTAAATGATTTAAACAGCCATTCAGATTTGTGTATTTGCTATGATGTTCATCACAGAGCCAAATACTTAAATATTTAGACTTAATAGGCTATTTATTTTCAATCTTTTTTTTACATTTTAATCTGGACTACAACATGCCCTAGATATTGTTTGAAAGTGTTTTGATTCTTTATTGTTCGGTCACACTTTAGATTAGGGCTTCATTAGTTAACATTAGTTAATTCATTAGTTAACAAACTGCCAATGAAAAATTCTTCTGAACATTCATTAATCTTAGGTATTCCAATATTTAATAACACGTTGATAAAATCGAAAGTTGCAACTGTGTTATTTAATGAGCTAACATGAACTAAGACTTGTATTTTTTAAACAAAGATTAATAACTTCTGTAGCAAATGTAGCTATTGCTCATTGTGAATGTTAATGCATTAACTAAGGTTAACTAATGAGGTCTTAATGTAAAGGGTTCTTTTGCACTTTAATCTGTGTAAAACTTGTAACTTTATACATTCTTCTGTATTGCTTTATTGCATTTAAATGATCAGTTATTTTTGTTAAAAGAAAAAAGTTATTAAACCTGTTATACTGTATTATGACAGCACTTTTTTTTTAAACAAAATTTCAATATCGTGATAATACTGTATACCGTAATAAAAGCATTAGCAATTAATCGCAACATGAAAATTTGATACCGGCATATCCCTACTGTTATGGTTATTTTGTGCCATTTTTGAAGCTTGAAAGCAATGTGGACTAACTGCATTGGAAAATAGCGAATAGCACAAGTCAGATGGGTTGTCAACAAAGTGAGTAAATAATCAAAGAATTTTCACTTTTAACTATTCCTTTAATGCAATCTAATATTCAAGCATCCTGCAGTCGCACTGATTCAGACAGCGGCAGTGTTGCTTTTATTAACACGCCCAGCATAATAATGGAGAAACGGAGATGGGGAAAGAAAAAAGATGGACTGAGTGAGCGAGAACACAATAGGTTATATTATAAGGGCCCCAGCCTGGGGGACACCTGGCTCATTGGCTCAAACTGTACAGTCTTTCACAGGTGACTTAACTCAATTAACCGCAAAGGCTGCTGGGATGCCGTCTCAGTCTGTCAGCTTTTACACAAGGCCAATGGGGATGGATCAAAAACTTATTTTCAGGGCAATGGAAAAAATGAAAGTCTCCTGCCAAAGAGTCCTACTGAAAATAGGCTGAATTATTAATGAACGCTTTGATTGTTTGTATTAGATTCATAATGGACTGAGATACTGATGTTAATGAGTTTGGCATCAGGTTATTCTACATGATACAATGGCCAAAAAAGAATGGACTGTCCTCTAGCACAGTGATTCTCAACTAGTTTTGCTTCAGGATGCAGATTTAACATCAGAAATCAAGTGGTGACCCATCAAAAATGTAATAAAAAATGTGCTTAAAAACAAATACTGAAATGTACTATTATAACCACAAACCCCATTTGGTCTAAAATGTGCAAAACTAATAACATGACTGTTTAAAAAAGGAAAATTCACAATTTGAATTTCAATTTTTGCACAAAAACACATTTATCTTTGCTAAAACAATATTTATATAGCCTGAGTCATCAGTGTAGAAACACTGCTTTAGTAAACAGATGAGTTTGTGTCTTATAACTGACAATGTGTCCTTTAAATTTTAATGCCCAGCCAAAAACCTTTTGTTTTTGAACTGATATGAAGCCCGATCACAATTAATCACCCCATGTGGCCACTAGGGGTGGAACGGTTCGCGGAAAAAAATCGAACCGTACGGTTCTCCACACACGCGCTAGGACCGCGGTTCAACTTAAATCTGACAACGCATCTGTATTATGGTTAGCTATAAATAACAGGGTTCGGCTAATATATGTTTCTGTTGATGGATGCGCATTCTGGCTTCCCAATACATTACAACAACAGCGATGAAGAAAAAAACGTGGACAAACCATTCACTCTTGTTCAATGCGAATGCCGTATGCTGGAATATGAGCATTTATTCCGTCATCACCCAGTTGCTGATAGCGCCCGCGCACAGGTGAGACCTGAACAGCACACATTGATATCTGTGTTTAAGCAAAACTCGTTTAAGCTTTGCCAGTTTAAACATTTAAGAGCCAGAGGACGTGAGCTCGCGAGCGCAGTGAGAAGATTTGTGCGTGCGCTCATCCGAAGCGTGCAAACCCGCACCTCAGAATTACTTTCTCTGAAGTATTGTGTTTAAATGGACAAATTCACACAAAAATTGTCAAAATGCCCGTCTTGGTAAGTATCCTATAGCAGACATAGCTGGCTGAATATACTGTATCAGTGCACTAGATCAGTCCATTCTCTTTAAGTGTCAACACTTCCTTAATATTAATCAAACAGCAACAAAGAAATCACTCACTATTTGTGCGTGCACTCATCCGAAGCATGCAAACCCGCACCTCAGAATTACTTTCTCTGAAGTATTGTGTTTAAATGGACAAATTCACACAAAAATTGTCAAAATGCCCGTCTTGGTAAGTATCCTATAGCAGACATAGCTGGCTGAATATACTGTATCAGTGCACTAGATCAGTCCATTCTCTTTAAGTGTCAACACTTCCTTAATATTAATCAAACAGCAACAAAGAAATCACTCACTGCTCTTGATTGAATAGTGTTTGTAACTTTAATAAAGATTAATCTTTAATTTATATAGTCAAATATGCAATGCTGTTTTACATTTCATTACTTTATTCAATTTCTGTACCTGAAACTAATGTTAGACCTACCTAAAAAAAACTGAAAATCACTGTTTATTTTATTTGTATCTTTACTCTATTGTATTAATTGTGCTGTTGCTTGTAGTTAGATAGATTATTCTTATTTTCTTTATTTTTATTTGACAGTATAGTTTTTGCCTAAACATAGCACATACTGAACCATACCGAAACCGTGACTCTAAAACCGTGATACAAACGGAACCGTGAGTAAGTTGAACCGTTCCACCCCTAGTGGCCACACAAGGATACACTGTGTCAGGGCTATATAATGGGACATTATGTCTGATGGATTAGCTATACTTAGAGAACTGAGTACAGGGACAGGGCTGTGCGCTTCTAATGGAGCATATATACACACTTAGGAAAACACACGCTCTTCTAGAACTAATACAGCACAAAATGTGAGACATCATCTTCCCCAGGCTGACGCTGAAAGGATCATGGGGTCGTTTTTATATGGACACAAACAAACAAGGATCATGACAGATAAGCACAAATTATACCATCCGGATGTCTTGTGACTGCAGAACCAAAACCAAAGTCGTGTTGCTTGTCAAGGAATTGACAATGGGAAGAGATCATGTGAAAACTGATGAATACAGTGCAGAAAACATCTAAGAATAACATTTTCACTAAAAGTTCTGATGACAAAAAAAGAGTGGTCCCATGATGTTACAGGGTTGTGGGTGGTTGCTAACTGTACGTCTATTTTTCCCCCACCTTTTTATTGACCAGCTACTGTAGCCAGTTGGAATGGAAGTTAGAATGCTTTGAAAAGTACTAGCACACCTCTCCCGAACATGATATGAGGTATCATTCATACCCACAGCACAAATGCTGTGAGACAAATTACACACTAAAGTCCAATACTTAAAAGTCTCGATAAAAATGGAAGTAATGGCATATCTTTTCTTCCACATTGTGAAGTACATCCAAGTGATTATTATACAAGAAAAAAATGTTGCTAGGACTTGGTACTGTCGAACAGTTGCAGTTGATTGCAAGAAAGGAGCGAAGTTTAGGCAGACAAACTGTTTGGCATAGATCAGAGTGAAATGTGTCATTTTGGAAGATCTACTTTTCACATTTTAATATAAAATACAAAGTCATGAAAAAAAGAAACAGATAGAAAATGTGTATGAATAGTTAACGATAAGATCAATAACATGCATTTAGAAAATGGATAGATTTTCATTTCATTTCAGAGCAGCTAGGAGGAATGGGCTGTCTGGTCTTATCTGCGCGACGTCGCTGCCGACTTTAAGGTAAAAGTTTAGAACAAATCCAAAAAAGAAGAACTTCAAAGATATTTAAAAACCTCAAAGGAATCAGGTCAAATTAATCCTTAACAAACTCCTGTCCTAATAATTTTCAATATAAAGATGTCCCTTTCGCTCAAGGCAAAGCACTCTTTAGAGACCCAAAAGTTTGAGACCTCAGCGACGTCGCGCAGATAAGACCAGACAGCCCATTCCTCCAAGCTGCTCTCTCTGCTGCCATTAATACATGCTCCAAATGGCATCTCAATCAGCACTCAAGGCTGATGTGAACAGTGATAGGACTGGGAAACCAGTGAACGTGTCCCTCAATTAATTAAATGACCTAAATGGATTTGGACTTAATTACTTCCCCTCAGCTCACTCTCTCTGTCTCTGTAAAGCTCTGCAAATCACAGCCAGCCTAAAACAAATCCAGGTTCCAACAACGCTTTACAAGTCTTGGCACAATGATGCTCGGTTGAGATGCTTTCATCCAAGTTTTAAGGCAGCATAGCATTTATCCTTCACAAAGAAAACAATCACCCCCATTATGTAAAACTGCTATTTGGTTGACCGTATACCAGATGCTAACCAATAACATTGACAAGACATTTATGGTACGCCAATCTGACATTAGTTAAAGAATGAACTTCAACCACAAAGAGCTGTTGATGGGTAGATAATCTTTCAAAGCCCTATTAAATCTCTTTGCAAACATATATAATGTAAAAACACAAACAACTTTAGAAACTGCTCTATAGACAGTAAATCAGAACGTTAAATGCACACTGAGTTTGAAGTTTGGAACCAAAAGAGAGTTCAATAATTCAATAACAGAGATTCAATAATAGAACAGACATTAGCTAGCCAATAAGTGTTTTGTTTGCAACACAAAGTAGTCTTCCACAAAGTTAACTGCAAAAACCTATTAATTCTAAGGATAGCTATGAGTATAAAGCCAAATCTGTCTGAATCAGACCACATCCATTTATATAAAAAAGATTCACCAAAAAATTAAAATTCACCATTTACCAGTTACTTATTTCGATCCATGACACTTCGAAGTATGACACTTGATTATTTAGTAAAATATAAAAGGAGTAGTTTAGTAGAACGCTAGAGCAGCTCTTGTCCATGCAATAAAAACGGATGGGGTTCATCTCCAAAAAAGCAAAAAACAAAAAATAAACATCATGAAAACATAGTAAAAGCTGTCCTACATTCCAAGTCTTTTGTAGCCAGATGATATATTTGTGTAAGAAATAGGCTGAAATAGTTATTCACTAATTTTACAGTATAGAAAAGAGCAGCTTGGACATTCTGTTTTTTTTGCTGTTGTTTGTTTGATTTGTCTTTTTGAAAACAATTGATAATGTTCTAAATATTTATAATGGTAAAAAATATTTCTTTTTGAAATCTGCTCTTTTGAACTTTCTATTCATCAAAGAATCCTGAAAGGAATCTCATTGTTCCAAAAATTCAGTTTTGCCACAGCAGGAATAATTTACATTTTAAAATATAAAAAAGGGTTATTTTAAAGGTCCCATGGCACGAAAATTTCACTTTATGAGGTTTTTTAACATTAATATGAGTTCCCCTAGCCTG
>NW_015540949.1:15022-28196 GCF_001515605.1 Sinocyclocheilus anshuiensis
TATATAAAGCCGATATAATTTTATTTATTTTAATTAATATTTAATAAATTTGAAATAATTTGAAAATGGATTAAAAAAAAATTTGTGTAAAATAAACATACTTATACTTTAGAAGACAAAGCATTTTTCACAAATAAATAGTTAATAAAAATCTAATTGAATAGGAAGTAAACACTGTAACCAACAGGGCACTCAGTATTCCGGGAAGTTTGGCGAACAAGAGGGAGAATGTGAGCACTGTGTGTTCAGGCGCTGCAATCTCAGCTTCGTCAAAATAAAAGTCCAGCCTCGAACACATTGGGCCAAACAGAAAAACTTATCGGCCGATGCCGATATTTGAAAAAATGCCAAATATATCGGCATTGGCGATATATCGGTCAACCACTATTTAAGATGCAATAATATTCTTTCACAATACTATTTTTATTTAATTTTTTTTCCAATATCACCCTACGTGTTCCACAGAAGAAAGTCAAACAATTGTCAAAAGACATGAGGGTTCATAAATTATGACAGAATTTTCATTTTTTGGTGAACAATCCTTTTAAATCACACAGCTCTACAAAACAAATCACCTACCAAAAATAAATTATATATAAAAAAAAAAAGATAATGAAAATTCCCCCTCTCCTTGACACAAACTCTTACAGAGTACACCAAGTAGTTTACCTTCATTTCTCCAGGCAGGTGGCACACACTAAATGTGTGTGTGTGTTTGCAAACTGTTCGAGTCTCTCTCGCTCTTCTAATCAGTGCGCATTCATGTGGCGTTTGAAGAGACGCAAAGCACTGATGAGCAGACAGCTGTCGATATGTGACTAAACCCCTGCTTATCCCTCGCTTCCTCCACGGGGTCAGAGCTGGCTCTCTGTTGGCTCGATGTGGGCAGGGCGCCGGGCCCCATTGCGGGTCCTCTGAAAATGAGGCAGACTTATTGCGGCGACGGGGTGGAAAGAGTTTGAAGAGTTTGAACACTGAAGTTTGAGGAGGAGAAATCTCTTGAGCTCAGGATTGATTATCCGACATTCATTTGGATTTACCAACAGCTCCTTGGCTCGCTGTGGGCTCCGCACATCCCTCCCTCTCTTGCAGCACTTAAAAAAACACTTGCAGAGGCCAATACGGAAAACCTGATGGGAAAAGAACGACGGCTTTTTATGGTGCGCGACCTACGCGGTCGTATCACTTTTAAAGGATCTATATTAATTTACAGGTTGACTCTGTTTAACAAGCCCAGCTTTTATCACTGCTGGCTTGCAATAAAAATTACGGTTAAAATCTCACACGGATGAATTTAAATTCCATCAGCGGTTTAATACCTGCTTAAGGAAACATCATGTCAGCCAAGAAGGGAGAGAGAAACATGATTTTTAATTCAAATATGACTTACGTGCTCTATAATGCGATTCACCCCCTTTTGTCCCAAGCGACATGCGAAAAGGACACACTTTACTCGCTCCTTCTCCCTCCTCCTTCCACTCGAGGACCCTTTCACACCCTCAGAAGCAGAAATTGAATGAGTCTCTTCTCTGTATACATGGTTCAACATAATAAAGTCTGGTGTCCCTGGGCTCCTCCGTCATTTCAAACACGATTAAGCACATTAGTGCTCTGGCTCTCCACGGCCCATTACCCAGCAACCCCGCTGTCAGGGACCCACAAGTAGCTGTGAACAGGGGCAGAGGCCAGACTCTCCCTCACAATACTTTTAGAGATCCTAGAATCCAACTGAGTCTGAGATTCTACAACTTCATTCTGAGTTAATAAGATTCAAAAACACTGCGTGAGTTCAATGAGCCGTCTGGAACCCCTGGGAAACCTTTTCTAGCGATGTGTCCCATTTCCACTAAAAACGCAGATTTGGGATGGAAAATGTGCATTTGACATTCATTCAGTAAGGATGTATATATTCTTGCTATATATCGGTATCATATTGGTAAATGTCCAATAGTAGTGACTTTTCAATTATCGATATTTGCAAAAATTTGACGTTTATTCATGCAATTTACTTATTTTTACTTGTACTTATTTTTACATTTAGATTACCTTTACTGCCATGTAACTCTCACTTAAAGGTTATCTCTAAAAACATTAATCATATAATAGCAGTTAAATGCAACAGTTTGTTTGGCGCTGAAAGCCTTATGTTGCACTTTGGGCATCCCGAGTTCGAATCCCACCTTGTGGACCTTTCCCGATCCCACCAAAAAAAAAAAAATTTGCAAATCTTAAAATATTTATTTTTCATACAGCATATTTTTTACGGATACATTATACATTATTTTATGTTGTAATTAAATTCACTACAGCATTTAATTTAATTTATGTTACATTTTAGTGTTTTATTTTTTTATTTAGACAAAATAGCATAGAATTTTAATATCTGCCATAAATGGCTTATTAACTAATAATTATTTGATAACTAGTATTTTTTTTATTACATAATTTTCTATTAAATAGTATTTATTTATATTAAATAATATCTATTTTTAACAATTAACGAATGTTTAACTAATATTTAAATACATGCTCCTTTAAAACCAATTCTTGATGACATAAAATTACTTTGGATGGTAAAATAGCCTTAAAATAAGTCTCAAAATTATGAAAAATACTTAGAATGTGATGTGCTGATTATATAGTAACAGTCTGTTATGTTGTCCTTTGGTTCTCAAGACAATGAAAATGTGGCATTCGGGCACCTGTTACCAGCCCCATTTCAGTGGAAAAGGGGTGTGAATGAGCTCTTGAAGGTTCTGTCAGCAGATAAACACAGCTGATTAGTCTACATTATTGCACTAGCACTTTAAAATTATACGCTTCAACCCTGCAATGATGAGAAACCTTCAGTGAATGCCTGTTTGTCACACATAGATTGAGGCTAATTGCTGCTGAATCACACATACAGCATCCGGGTCTCTGGGCAGGAGAACAGGAGCCGACTCCACGGTTGATTGAAATCTGCAAGTCCATCCTAATGTGCCTCACATGAACTGGAACAAATATACTGGCATTTACATTTAGCTGACACATTTATCCAACTTGCGTAGTATTCTAGGTATGATCGTTTCACACATTCCTTGTGAATCACACCACCAGACCTTGGCCCTGCGCTACTATTTGAGTTACAAGAATAAAAGGCAGTTTTTCTGAGCTGGTGAGCTAAAAAAGGCTGAAAGAAAAAGTGAATTACATATAAAAAGTCACAAACCTGGACTCTGGTTCGTCTTTAGTCTGATGAGTGTTTCAAGAACTGATCAACAGCTCTTGAGAAAAACAAAAACAAATAAATGAACAAAACGGCTTATGGGCTCTCAGTTAGAGGAGGGAAAAACAAGCAGGAAACCGTATCACGGTGTGTGTGTGTGTGTGTGACTTTCTACCACAAAGACGACATTGTTGGTTTGAGACCGCAGCCGTTGGCCTGTTCATGCCAAAACAACCAATCATTATCACAGACCTGTCCCATGATATCGTCACATGATCCAGGGGTCACCTAGCAGGCAGACGTGCGCATAAACAGATTACAAACCTCTACTTGGTTTTGTTTTTGAATCGAAATCAATTAGGTCAGTATTCAGGTAGGAATAGCTGGAGCAGGCTTTAAAAAGCCAGATATTCCTGGCACACATTTTGCCTGTGTTTTAAACACTGATCCAAATGGCTTCCTCTGCGCTTTCAGTCATTTCACTCACCATCTCACAGGAGACGCACGCTGATGCGGACGCTCACAGAGGAGCCCCTAATTAGATTTCCAGTGAGTGACCACCCTGCTGTTGCTGGGCTAAATTAGAATTGGACTTAAGGAGTGTCGGGCAATTATTGAGGGTCTGCCCCTGCAGAACAGACGAGGAAGAGAGAAAGAGAGAGAGAGAGACACATCTGACAGCACAGAGTTAAGGGGTTATTATCACGATTCATAAGATAGACACATTCACCCTCATCCCAAGCCACATATTTAAGTTTTAATCTACTCGGAACAATATCAGTGTATGATGGGATAAGAGCGGGAACTTTGGTAACCGCAGTAACCCAGAAAGATATTAATATGCAGACAATACCAGTGTGGCAGCCGGCAAAGTCTTCTCAAGAGCACAGAGAGATAGAGAGAATGACAAACAGCTGACAGACAGGAAACACTTTGACCCTCAATTGGGATTAGATGAAAAATGGAATGGAAGAATCCTCACTGGTCTTTTCTCTCTCTCCCTTAGCCTGCCAAGGTTACTGTAATCAAGTGAAACTACTGCAGAGACAAAAGCTTTAAAAAATAAGGTAAAAAATTAAATAATAATAATAATAGTAATAAAACAGTTTCCAAACAAGAACACTAATCTGAAATTACGAATACGCAACAAAATATACACAAAAACGAAATAGCAATACAGAGAGAGAAAATTACTGATTTATTTTAATCTAATTAATATCCTGAGCATGACTTCGGACTATTTGCATGTAAAAAAAAAAAAAAATAAATACAATAAAATAAATAAAATAAAGAATTTGTTTAGTTGATCAGAAGGGTGATCTAAAAAATGGGAAAAAAAAACAGTTTGCGAACAACAAGAACACTAATCTGAAACGATATATTTGCAACAAACTATAAAAAACTGAATAGCAATACAAAGTGAGAAAATTACTGATTTATTTTGATCTAATTAATATTGTATGCTTGACTTCTGACTATTTGCACATAAAAAAAAAAATTAAGAATTTGTTTAGTTGATCAAAACCATGATAAAAAAAATAAATAAAAAAACCCCTCAATACTTGTGAACATATTTCGGATGTCCTTTGTTATGAACTTTGTACTAGTTGTTCTCTGGTTCGGGTCATCTGACACAAGATCTGAGTAGATCCAGTACATATTGCTGAATCATAAATGTCCCAGAGATGGCAGATGCTAGAAGTGGAAGTAATGGCACATTTTATAGCTCATTTCATTGACAGCAAGTACTGCAATATGCTGTGTTGTTGAGAACTTGACAAATAAAATTTAAACATCAGTGTTATTGAGTATGGTGCAGTTTGTGATATGAATATCAGGATGAAAAGTAAAACTATACGGAATCAAGCAAATAAATATGGCTGTAATGTTGTATATCTGGGAAAAATAAAGAAATAAATAATTATATTAATATATACAACCAAAAACATAAAACTAACTAAATTAAACAAACTTACTAAAACTACATCTAAAAAATAAAACCCTGTCATCTGTTGCCCACTGGAACGGTGGCGTGAATAACTGTTAAAAAAAATCAGAGGCATCTAGTGTCACGTGGGTGTCTTGTCTGTCAGCAAGAGGTCATGACCTTCTCACTATCAATGCCAGTCAGCCAATTCCCGAGGAAGAAGGGGATCCGCTCCGGCCACAAGGGTTCTGCCTTGCTGACAAGGTCAGTCCATGGGAGGAACAACGCTGGCGGGCTGTGCTACTGCCTCTGCTGGGAATGATGGAGGAAAGGAGCACCATCAGTCTTCATTCAAGCACCAATGACAATTCCTGCTCATCCCATTCCTCGCTGAAATTCCAAGAGGACTGGCTGTCAGCAAATGTCAGTGTGCATCTCGATTAGCAAGAAAGTTGGCACGTGACGTGTCACATCTTGCCACGTACCGCTCAGCGATGCATATGACACTCATTGCGGCGATTACTCTCCAATGGACGTGTTGTGGCTACATCCTGATAAGCATCAAACAAACTTGACGTTTCTCTCTTGAAACGACATCCCCAGTCAGATGTTGGCCAGACATCAGAGAGGGATCCGTGCCAGGCAGCAGACAGTGGCCGTGCAGATCGATACGAGAACCGCAGAGACTCTCCTTCACTGTCGCCAAGCCAGGCAGACGGCAGCGGCATTAGCGGAGTGGCACCGAACCGTCCCATGCTTGCCTTGCGTCTGTTTTCAGACTAGCTGTAGCACACATTAATTTGGCAAATCAGTCATTTAGACAAAGAGGAAAATCAATTCGGCTTTTCTTTCCCGAGGATGACCTGACGGCAACCTCTTCAAACAAAAAGCCCAAAATTATGCAGTCGTACCTTCAAATTGTCTCACTTTCGTCTCTGACTTTTAAAGTTATGAATGTAAAATACGCTCTTTTCTTGATCCCTCTCCTCTCTCCCCCTCACTCATTAATATTTAAGGTTGTTATTTAGAGGCATTACCTGTCTGTATTGACAGAAATTGGAGCCGTCATCCCCCGGCGGGTTTTATAATTGGAGGGTGAAGGAGGAGGTTCTGGTGGAGGAGGAGGGAGCAAAACATGTTTTTCCTTCAAACTTTTTTATGTGCAGGTCTATTTTTATTATCAATTCTGCTTCACAAAAAAAAATAAAATAAAAACACAGCCCAGGGACCGACTGCTAAAGTCATCAAGCATGCACATGCAGACTCCCAGGAGCTCTCCCAGAGGAGCACATGGAGTGGGTGGTTATGTGCAGGGGTAAGTGAAGATTTTGGGAGGAGGAACTGGAAGAGTATCAAAAGAAATGCAGTGTAGACTGTCGAAAGCTGCCCGACGCTCTCACTCTCTTCAACCAAGCACAGCATGAAACCATTCTAATTAGAGAGAGATCCAGAGAGAGAGAACGAGAGATCAGCTCTGATCTCATAAGGAGACATCAGGACACCAACAAGGCTTACATGACAGTCACGCAACATACTTGATTCCAATAAACATTCACTTTGCTTTGTTATAATCTGGTCCTGCATTAAAATATGAGTTCAGTATTAATGTAATGATGTAAAGAACAGAATGAGATGCCTTGATGACAGCAAGCTCACTCCTCTATCATCAGTGGTGCTTGTACTAAAGACATGATCTATAACTCATGCAGCTTGTTGAGGAAAGGTGTGATATTACTTTTCTAAGCAAGTCAGGCAAACAATAAAACAGGCCAAAATAATCCCATAGACTTTCGTTTAAAAAGGCACTTATGTTGACTTTAAAGGGGGTTAAAAAGTTGGATTCTCATGCTAAACATGGGCAAAGTTTAAAAAAACGATTTGGACATATGACGGAGTATTTCTGTGACAAATACACTCCTTCCAGGTTCGTATATGTTTTGGAAAAATTATTTCGATCATGAAGGGCGGAATTCCTTGTATGGGCATTTCTCCCGGAAAAGCATGCACAAGCACGTCAACCAGAGCGAGAGCAAGAGCACGTCCATCAACGTGCTTCATTCGGGTTACATTCACTGGCAGCGCTGAACAGGACATTCTCGAGAAGAATGTCTCCAAAGAAGTGTGTTTTTGGTTGTACAGTAAAGATAACCTTGTTCAGCTTCCCAAATAACCCATTGTTACGTGAACAGTGGATGCAGTTTGTTTTTCCAGGGCAGCAATGGAGTTTCGTAAGTGTGTTTGTTTGTTCCCATCATTTTAGTGACAAATGTTTTATAAAACAAGGACAAGATCAACACTGGATTATTGCACATTGCGATAAAAGTCGTGGCCTAATGGTTAGAGAGTCGGACTCATAACCCAAAGGTTGCGAGTTCGAGTCTCCGGTCCGGCAGGAATTGTAGGTGGGGGGAGTGAATGTACAGCGCTCTCTCCCACCTTCAATACCACGACTGAGGTGCCCTTGAGCAAGGCACCGAACCCCCAACTGCTCCCCGGGCGCCGCAGCATAAATGGCTGCCCACTGCTCCGGGTGTGTGTTCACGGTGTGTGTGTGTGTGTTCACTGCTGTGTGTGTGCACTTAGGATGGGTTAAATGCAGAGCACTATTTCCTAGTATGGGTAACCATACTTGGCCACATGTCACTTCACTTAAAAGATCCCGGGTCATGATTCAGAACTGCAGGCGGTAAGTAAAACTGCATCAAATTTCTGTGCTTTGTTGGCAATCAGCATGCAAGTGCTCGTGACTCTGCCCACGGCACGCCTCCAGGAGCTCGGCTGTTTTTAGAGAGAATCGTAAAGCTGTATCTTTCTTTTAGAAATATAATAAAACTAAAGACTGGAGATTTGAAGGATGCAATACTACTCTAAAGGTACTTATAGAGTTATTATAGATTACTAGAGTACTTATAGATTAACACGATTAACACTTAGGTTCTCAAGATTAATGCCGGGTTCAGACTACACAATATTTTTGTCGGTCACGATAGTCACTGTGTCAGATTTCACGATTTTGACTCCTAAAATCTTGTCGTGTTGTGGACAAGAAACATGTCAGACTACACGTTGCTTCCCGACCATTCATCGCGTGCCGTCTTTAACGACGCACTTGATGTCATCGAGATGGCGGAACTAGCGACTGACTTCCGAAAACAAGAGTGTAAATATTGCTGAAGCGCTTCCGCTATAGTGCGCCAGCATTTTTCTTTCTTTGTTCTGCCATGGTAGTCCCTCGATGACACATCATACAGGCAGGAGTACTGTTGCCACAGCTCCACGAACCTTTCCTCCATCTCATAATTCCACCTAGCAGCACCATCATCTCTCTTTCGTTTTGCCATGTTTGAAACCCGTGTATGAAAGAGCTTCTGTGCTGCTATTGGTCAACGTCACCATTGTGACAGAACTCGTCGTGGACGACGGAAAAAAAATTTAACATGCTAGTCTGATGTCGTGATGTTGTGAAGCATCGCAGACACGGAATCGGTTGTTGTCCACTATGACACACTACACGTGCTGAAACGATGGAATCTTGCGTCCCGACGCCCATTGTCATTTACGAATCCCCACGACACCCTACGTCAAGCAAACATGGCAAAATCAGGCTAAAATTGTGTAGTCTGAACTGGGCATAACACTTTAAAGAACCAGAATGTTCAAGCCACTGAGGAGTAAGAAAGTGGGACAAACAGTGTGAATGAAAGAAAGAAAGAGCATACAAAAGAAACAAACAAACAAAGAAAAGAAAGTATATATGAAATAAAGTGTGTGCAAAAGAAAGTGCATAAAGAAAATGTACAAAAAAAAGTGTGCAAAAACAAAGAGCCTACATAAGAAATTGTGTAAGAAATAATCAGAGTGTACATAAAGAAAGAGTGTATGGAAGAGAAAGAAAGTGCATGCGATAGAAAAAGAGCAAAGGAAGTAATGAAAAAAATATGAAAGAAAGAACATTCAAAGAATGAAAAAGTGTACGAAATAAAGAAAGCGCACAAAAGAAAGAACATACAAAACTTTATGCTTATTTTTCTTTTGAAAAAACTTTTTTGGCAGAGGATAAAATCAAAAACTTACAGTAACTGGCCAAATGTTGTATTGTAGTGCTGTACAAAAGCAATATCGCACTTGCAATCTTGTCGGTGACCTATGGCTGAATCACAGCCCCATTTTCTCACATTCAGTACAACTGCACTCTTGCTCGTGTGATATTCCTTAAGTATATAATATTCCCATGTGTATATGGATAGTTCACAGTCTACACCAGCAGGATGCACAAAGAATGTGTGTGTGATAGAGAGAAAGACCCTCGGGTGCTCAGCTAAGACATGTCGAGCTCAGTGCCTCTGTGCCTGGTGAAGAGGATTTGGGAGGTTGAATTTCTTTACAGGGCACTGATGCTCATCCACACACACACACACACACACACACATACACACATGCAGCTGTGATCAAACACCATGCTGTGCTGGACTGACATACACACACACACACACAGTGCAGAAGACTCATGTCATTTCAGGATGGTTGGTTTCCTGTGACAGGTCTGTACCCAGTTGCTATGTTTCAGTGCTCAGCAACCCAGCTCACCTGGGCTCCCACACAAATAGCTCTGGGTGTTACATCATATTTATTTCATGATTCCATTACGTTATTTACAAAAGATATTGTGGTATTTCAGGAAAACGTTGGGAATAGAAAAGAGAAGGAGAGAGAGACAAAATCAGTGTTCCAGTCTCTTCTTTAGAAGATTAAACTCATCAAACTGTCCTCTGCTTAAGACACAGGCACAAACAAACAAAGTCCTTAATTTACAGTCTCTCAGAGAGAGCCGAATTAAGGATGTTGTGGTTCACTCAGACACTGACACTCTGACACAAAGCGACAGGCGATAAATCACATCTCTTTCAAGTTTATCTGATATTTACACTAACCAGCCATGACCAGGAAAGTCTGTGTACAGTTTGTGTATTTGTTTCAGTAAAAACAACAATCACCAATGGGTTCAAAACCCCCAATAGAGACATATGTTATTATTTGATAAATTTTTTTATCCATCCATCTTCATATTGTGGTTAAATAACAAATGTGTTTAAATGTATGCTCATACAATGCAAAACAGTAATATTGTGAAACATTATTACAATGAAAATTATTTGTAATTCATCCTAATATTCTGATTTGGTGTTTAAGAAACATTTCTTATAATTATCAAAAATGGAAATGGTTGTACGGTTTTAAGATTTCTTGATGAATAGAACAGCATTTATCTGAAACAGTTTTTTGTAACAAACGTAAGTCACCAATTTATTAAATTAATTTGTTGAATAAAAGTATCAAAAAAGACCCCAAATTTGTGAACAGTATATACATATACACACACACACACACACACACACACACACACACATATATATATATATATATATATATATAAAGAAAATATTTAGCATTAAAATGACAAGGAAATTTTAAATTTTAATGAATTAAGAATTGTCATCAATTTATTTACATATGATAAGGGAATTATAAATATTTACCACATATCAATGATTCTTAATAAAAGTGAGCAAAGTCTTATTTTGCCAAAAGAATGAATCACTCAAATAATATATTCACTTTGAAACCACTATTTGTTGTATTTCCATAAATAAAACACTGCATTTTAAAATTCACTGTGGACAAAAGTAGTACTTGATGCCTGGTTCGGACAGTGTTACAAATGTTCTGTTGAAAACGGTGCAGTTCATGCTCAAATATGAACTGTTGTGTGTGTGTGTGTGTAGGCGAGTATATCTTCTCTTTGAAGCCACTACCTCATGCTGCGTTCACCAATCCAAGCCTGTGCACTCTGAACTGAGACCAATCTGCCATTTTCCCATCTAGTTCTAACCCAAAGAATATATTACCAGCACAGTATTTACAGAGACCTCTCCTCTCAAAGGCTCAGACCACACAGATGTGTAAAGGGACCCCTGCAGAACGGGTCATCAGGCCATATGGTCACAAGGTCAGCTTCCCCTTAATAGACGTCGAGTCAGCAACTCAACAACTTTCAAACACACCGCCAGTATCAGCTATATGAAAGACAACCAGCTACTTTTTCCACTAATGACAATGACTAATGAATGAATGACTAATGAATGAGTTTTCCATGACCTTATATTTGTTTGTGATTACTGAATTTGTATATTTTTATAGAAACGGCAAGAGGTTGAACAATGGATTTACATTTGATATTTTTGGTAAATTTTATTCTAGTACAACTATGAAGTAGTTTTTTACACTGGTTTTGCCAATGTATCAGTTCTGTGATCCGGAATATGCGAGTATAGACAAACCCAATTTCAATTATGGGTTTATTAATGGCTTCAGATTGTTTCTGTCTGATCTGTCTCATGACAAGGTGCCAGCTGGTGTCCCTTCCTTTAATCTGATTAATTGGAAGCTATATGAGGTGGCACCAGGTCAAGAGTGTTTGTGTGTGTGGACTATTGATGTGCTAATATGGCATTCCAATCACATGTTGAATTATGACACAGATTCCTCTGGTTTTCCAATGGGATAATCCCACATGTAATCCTAATCTCAATCTCCAACCCTTAATCTCAATCCCAGACCTGATTAAAAGATCAAACGTGACTCAGAAACCACTATAAATTAAGGCTCCCATCAACATGGCATCCCATATCAATTTAATATATATTAATATTTTGCATCTCTTCTATGATCAGTTAATTATCTAGACTCATAATACATTTCAGCAGAGCATTCATCTTTTGTTCCGTATTAAAAAAAAAAAGAAAATTCATAATTTACACACCCCCACCATGCTTTGCATCAATGAAGGTTGAATAAGGTTGCACAAGCGCAAATGAAATTCTACAATCAAGATTTACTGAAAAACTGTTTTGGTCTGTTTCTCACCCAAGCTATTGTAAGGCTTGAAACATGAAGCATGAGTTATATTAACTAGTTTATGGTTTTCTTTTTTTCTTCTTGACAGCTTGACAGGTGAGTAAATGACAGAATTTTCATTTTTTAGGTGAACTGTCCCTTTAAGTGTTAAGGTTTGATGTTCTATTGAGCTTCCTGAGCTACAAACAGAGGAACGGTGTATGTTAATGTGTCGGTATGTGTCTGCATAGAATAGACAGATTGTGTGTGTTTAATGCCCTTACTTTGGTGTCATTAAGCATCTGTGTGTGTGTGTGTGTGTGTGTGTGTGTGTGTGTGTGATAAATGCACTGCGCTTGTCAGATTTGAGATTCTCATTAGTCTGAGCAAGAGGCAGTGAGAGGCCATTACTCTTCTGCCTCACTGACATGTGTGTGCGCATGTTTTCAGCAGCGTATGGTGGCCTTCTGAAACGAGAAGGCAAAATTTGCTTTCTGGTTTTGTTTTGTTTTTTAGTCAAACTCAAACATACATTCATCTGGAAAACCATTACGGTACACTTGTCAAGAAGCAAACAATACCATAATTAATTTATTGTTACATTTACATACTATTTATTAGAACCAAGTCATATAGAAAAGTATGCATTTTAAATGTTTTTTTTTTCCCATTAATCTACAATAATACAATAATAAACAAGCGTACTTAGAATTTGAATCACATTGGCCACCCAAGAAGAAGCTGAACTGAAATTTAAATTGCAATGACAGGAAAGTTTTAGGAAATAACTAGATAACAAATCAACAGAAATTCAACAAGTAATGGAATTCTGGGAAATTTAGGTCTAGAGATCTGTCTGAGAGGATAATTTTTGCAGCATAATATTGTCATAAAACTTTAGATAAGGGAACACTATTCACTAACTAGTTGCTTATTAGCATGTATATTACTAGCATATTGGCTGTATATTAGTATTTATAAAGCAAATATTAATGCATGACCATATTCTAGATCCCTTAACTTTATCCAGTACCTAAAAATAACTACTACGACAACTATCTATCTATCTATCCATCCATCTATTAACTAATATTTATATTTATATTTATTATTGATATATATATATATATATATATATATATATA
>NW_015540949.1:28239-68351 GCF_001515605.1 Sinocyclocheilus anshuiensis
TTATCAATAATAAGCAAATTAGGAGTTTATCATGGGAAAAGTATTAGTTAATAGTGAATATGTGTTCCCTAATTTAAAGTGTTGCCAATATTAATTTTCTAAAAAGTCATTCATGACAAACTTTCATTTGTTTTGTTAAAAATATCGATATTTCAGTTATACGGGTTTATAAGAAATGTATGGATTTATATGAACATACTAAGAAGGTTTTTTCATTTACAACTCATTGATCGATCGATAAATAGAACGATAGATAGATAGATAGCTGGATAGATGGATAGAACGATAGATAGATAGATGGATGGGTGTGGCCAATTTAATTCAAATTAACACTCATGAATCGAAAAGGAGACAATTCTGCACAAGCCTGTTGTGTTAGACAGGGAGAGAGAGAGAAAGACAGGGCACAATCCACTAGAGAATCCCTCTGAATAGAGTCATCCAAATTGAATCAATACATAAAGGCAGCGAGGCAGCGTCTGGTCACGACTGGGGTTTTAGTAGTGGTACCAGAAGTCAGACATCTCGATTTATAATGGCTTATACTGCCACCATATCGCTGTAACACGAAACTTACCGCAGACACACAGAAACTCAGCACGTACATTAGTCTGACACAGATACAAGCCCGTATCCCACAACCACCAACATCATTTACGGCCCTCAGAGTCGGCTCTCCCCAGAGGGCGCTCGGATCCATTGACTCTCACGCTACATGCAACAAAGAGCTTATTTCCAATGAGAACAGAGGACGAAATATGCTTTGAAATCGCGGCGAGTGGCGACAAGCCTGGAATTGGAATATTATGAAACATGAAGAAGAAAGCGGGGGCACGGGGACACCAAACAATATGAGCAACGAATCGATGAGAAGGAATAAATAGACAGAATAAGAAACAGAGAATGGGCTAGCGTGGTGCTGTGGTTAGAAATAGAGGCTATTTAAGGCCCGGCTGATATTTCTCAATTCTCCGCTGTTGAGTCAAGAGCAGACTGTTATGAGACACCAAGACGTTTCCCAGACTCTCAAGTGTGATGGATGGATATTTCAGCCAGTAAATATCGTACAGGCTGGAGGTTATATATTTTTCAGCGAGGACAAATCAAGCAATTCAGATGGTCTTGGCTAGTCCCGTGGATGTGGTCCTCGGTGTCCAGAGCTAATTATATAGCAAGGAGGAGGGGATCGGAGCACATTTAGACCTTGAGAAACACTCAGATCTCCAGAGTTTCCGTCCTATCAACAGATCAAAGACTGGAGTCTTCCACAACACCCCCTCGGGCGACGAGGGACCAGTGGATGAAATGAAACGGGCCGGTTGAGAGTGCTATGAGGGCAGTGTATGTTACGTATTCTTCAGTGGCACACTGTAAAGCCAATTATATTTTCTCATTAAAATGTCAGATGCGCAACAGTGTTACTTCGGGGTTTTCTCAACGCTACTCAGTGAAGTGCAAGGAACGCAAAGTAGTACTATAAAATTCAAGACTTTCTAACTTTCTCTGTTCTCTGTCATTCTCAGTGTTAATTAGGGCCGAAACAAGTAGTGGTGATTATCAACAATGAAAAATAGTTGGCAAATATTGTAACCTTCAAATAGCTGATCTCATCTGACCTAACGTAAGATGATTTTAAACTCAAACAATGTGTTTTAACAACAGGAGTGCTTTGATCCAAGAGCCTGATGCAGTCGGACACAGTTCAGACATACTCCAAGGAAAACATCACAGCCCAAAAGATTTAAATAAAGCAAAGTGTGGGGAAAAATACAGATTAAAAGCATTGTCATATCCACTACATGTAAGACAGAGCACAACTTGAATGTTAGATTATCTAAAAAGGAAACACCCCAAGCGTTTACCACTTTTATCTATAATACAGCTGGATAAATATTTATATTTAGATATTTTAAATGTAGTAGATATATAATATTTAGTAGATATTTTATAAGTAAATGAAAATGTCTATTTTTTTAGACTATTTTTGGTAAAATAAATAAGTTAAAAATATGGAATATTTTTATTTTGATATTTTCACACTAACTCTATAATGCCACACTGAAAAAAGTGTTGTTAGATCAAAGTAAAAAAAAATTACTTCAACTTGTTACAAGTAATCAAGGTTAAAAGTAGGGATGCACCGATACCATACTATAAATGGTCTTATTTTTATGATTTAGTTTTAATCCAAATGATGCGTGTGCTAAGTGAGTGAATATCAAAGATCACACAACAGAAGTCTCTCTCTCTCTCTACCGTTAAGTAACTTGTGCATTGTTTTACTTACTTGTTTATGACATATCCGACCGAACTACAAACTTTCCAGTGATGTCTGTGAGAAAGATATATTCACTCGACAAGCTCGCGCATCTCAATCCACGCACACGCGCTCAATTTGTTTATCAGCTCGCGCACATCAGCTATACAGGCGTTAATACTGAATGTTTAATATTATATTCATTGCATACAGTGGGTATGGAAAGTATTCAGACCCCCTTAAATTTTTCACTCTTTGTTATATTGCAGCCATTTGCTAAAATCATTTAAGTTAATTTTTTTTCCTCATTAATGTACACACAGCACCCCATATTGACAAAAAACTTGTTGCATCTTTCCCAAAAAGACTCAAAAATTGATTAATCTAGAAAAGCCTAATAAAACCTCTCATCTCAAGGCTAAATCTGAAGTCAATTAAGAGCTGTTTAATTAACTCCCAAATATTTTATTAATAATTAGATAAGCTGATTATCAAAATAATCATTAGTAGCAGCACTAGTGTTGATCAGTATAATCAAATAACCTTAGCTGTATCTCTTCATAGTACACCACCTTCCAAAGTTCAACACAAGGTTGTGCATGAAGCATCCAGTGGTCTAGTTACGCCCTAAATAGAATTAATTCATCTCCTGCCAATTATTTTGGACCCAGGGCCAAGTCTAAAAGTAGAGCACTATATTTTATTCTGCTTATCTGTGGAAACAGTTCAGGTCAATCAGATATCCAGCCCACAACAGAGGCCTGATTGACATTCTATAAGAAAAAAACTCTTCTTTTGGTGTGAAATGTGAATAATGCAAATGCCCCGGGCCACATTTATCTATGGTCCAGGTCGAGGGAGTCAAGCGTTATTAAAGCAGTACTGTGACTGAAGTAGAATGTCAATGTTGCACGTTACCTGCTGCAAGATTTAACATCACATTAAACAGTGTGTGTCCACGCTTCGACGCACTCACACACACGCACACCGGCTCCATGAATATTATAATGTGACCCACGGGGCAAAAACGCAGTGTGTCTGAGAGCAGCAGAGGAGTGAAGGGCCTGTCTGCCAGTTCGATGGCCGGTCTAGCCACGCAGACACCGTTCAATAGAAGCTTTCATTTCAATTTCTGAATCGCCCTGACAGGGAAAGCACTAGTGAAAGAATGTCAGCGAGGGCCAGATGCCCGACAGCGAGTGTGCATGAATGTGTGCGGATGAATGTGATTGCGATTGCTCTCATGTGTTGTGCGATTGAAAAAAGACCGACAGAGAAGAGATAAGGAGAGGGCAAGAGGTAGGAGTGATTCACTGCGTCTCAATCGTACAATTATCAGATGAGAGGGTGTGAATGTCTCGCACTCAGGCCAGAACCCTTTGCGGATAAAAAGCACTTCTCCGTGTCTAATACGCACATTAATCACGAGTTCTGTTGCTCTTCTGAGTTAACACCGTGTAAAGTGTTAACAAAGGGGCTTCAAAACCATTCTGTTTTCGAGCAGACTAACAGGACGGTGGATGTGAAAAACGATAAATGATTGATTAGTTACATGACGGTAAATGAATAATGGATCACTCTGAGGTGGTTCATACACCTTATGTAATATATCTCACAGCATTTCGGCTTTCTTACGTGCCACAGCTCAATTTGCAGTATCACGGCTGCCATCTAACCCTCTGCAGGCATTTGAAATGGCATCTCGCTCTGCTTCCACAGCGTTCGGCGGAGACCGGGAGGAGTTGAGAATCATTGCATCCCTGGGAGGAGAGGAGGAGGGGAGGGACATCCAGCTAAATGCATTTATCTGCTGTTGGCAGCTTTTCAAGCCCACAGCCGAGGCGAGATCAGACAAGAGCGAGTGTTAGCGATCCCTTTGCGGGCCGATATGCGGCTCATTTGTGTTATGCAGTACACTGTCATGTTCCCATCAGAAACGCTACCATTCGAAAGTTTGAGGTTGGTACGATTTTTGAATGTTTTTCCAAGCCTCTTTGCAAGGCTGCATATATTTGATGAAAAATACAGCAAAACAGTAATTTTGTGAAATATTATTACATTTTTAAATGTATATAACATTGAAAACAGTTATTTAAAAATTTACTTTATTCCTGTGATGGCAAAACTGAATTGTCAGCCGCCATTACTGCAGTCTTCAGTGTCACATGATCTTTCAGAAATCATTCTAATATGTTGATTCGGTGCTCAAGGAATATTTCTGATTACCAGTTTTGAAAACAGTTGTGCTGCTTAATATTTATTGTGGAAACAATGATTCATATTTCATTAAAGAATCATTCAAAAAAGTAAAAAAAAAAAAGTATTTATTTGCAATAGAAATTTATAAATGTCTTTTACTGACCCTTTAATGCTCCCTTGCTGAATAAAATGGTAAATTTCTTTATTTTATTTTTTACTCATCCAAAATCAGCATATTGATTTAAGAAAGATTTAATAATTTATGAAAAATCATGTGACATTGAAGACTAGAGTAATAGCTGCTGAAAATCACAGGAATAACTTATAAATAGAAACTTATAAATAAACAGGAATAACTTATAAATACATTAAGAAATTTTAATTATATTAATATTTTAACAATAATACAATATTATTTTACTATCGGGGTTTCTGCAGATGTGAACAAGTTAAATGTAAGACTTTTTAAGACCTTTTTAATACCACCATATATGAGATGTATAATGGAAAAACATTATATTACATACATATATGTAATATTTAATGCGTTTAATGTAAAAAGAAAACAAAATATCATCGCTGTCATACATTATATTTATTCCTATGATATACTGTGAACTTTTCATATCAGCATCAATATTCCATACAAAATCTCCCCACAAACGTACTGCATCACCGAGATTTTTGGTGGTGTAAACAATTTATTCTGAAGCAATATTTTCAGTGTTCTATCAGCTTTCACATACTTAAATCTGCATATTTTAAGGCCTTTTATAAGGAAAACGTTATTTAAGAAATGTTACGATTTTTAAGGACCCACGGACACCCTGACTATATCCCGACCCCAAACTTTTGCACCGTAGTGTTTGTTGTGTGTATGTGAAACAGTATGCGTGTTAGGAAACTTTTTTGCCATGGAGAAAAAGCAGAGGAGGAAGCCAGACACAAATCAAGTAGTGAAGTATTGAAAAATAAGAGAGAACTTGACAGATCAAAGAAGAGAGATCAACCAATCAGAGGAGTTCTCCAGGTCTTCAGACATTCTTCCACCTGTAGAGAGTGAGACAGGTTCTGTCTGGGTTGGAGAGTGAGACGGTCCCATCAGAAGCATTTCAGGCAGGCAGTATAATTCTGAGCAAAGGGATGCAGTGATCTTCTCACAGAGAGGAATTCTATGTCCTTCATGGGGAGATTTGGAACTAGAGGAGACACTAACGATTCATTGAGGTTTGTGGACATTTAAAGCAGAAGAGATTGCTTAATGACAGAACCCTGCACTCGGCTTCTCTTGACAAACATCCAAGCAGATTTAGCGCACATACATATATCCAGGCAAGATTAAAGTTGAAAACAGATTCGGTGTTTGTTCTTCTGCTAGATTCATGTTGATTCACACATCGACACACCACACAGCTTGTCTCTGTCTCTACGGTGGTTGCGAATGCCCCAAAGGAGACGTGTGAGAGACATCCAGGACTGACAGACCTGATCCTAGATCAGCAGTGGGTGAATCCCGACAGATGCCTCGCATCAGAAGATCAATATACCACTTAATTCTGCACTGTTGCTGAATAACAATGGGCCGTGAGAAAGCTTTTCACTCACCACCTCCCAGCTGATACCAGCCACAACCCATAATTACTTTAGCAGACGGTTATGGGTGCTACATGTCTGGAATGATGTTGCAGTAAGGTTGCAGAGAGCTTTCGATGATATCTCAGTCTTAGAAAGGTTTTTGCAAGCATGCTGCAAGGTCTGCTGGTAAATAAATTAAGCTTATTAAATTGAAACACGCTCAATATTATTTACCTGGAGAACTACCAAGCTTCTCACAGGAACGTTTACATTCATCAACACGCTTCAGGTGAGTTAGGTGGTTGCTCTAGTCTAGAGGCATTTAATTAATCCAAAGCAACAGACTAAAAAGACTTTTACACTGTATTTCAAATAAATTGTTCTGTTCATCAAAGAATCCTGAAAAAACGTATCACAGTTCCCCAAAAACATAAAGCAGCACAAATGCGTATAACCTAGATAATAGTAAATTGTGTTTCTCTAGCACCAAATCAGCATATTAGAATAATTTCTGAAGGATCATGTCATTAGGATTAATGGCTGCAGAAAATTCAGCTTTGCCATCACGAGAATAAAATTAGAAATTATATGGTAAAGCATTTAAAATATATTTATTATAGTTATAGTTATTACATTTCTAAGTTTTCCATGACTTTGGGAAACATGAATTTTAAAATGATAGTTTCACACTCTAATTCTAGAATTCTAATTCTAAAGACTAGCATATACTAAAGAAAACATTTCACGTCTCACGATACATCTAACAGCTTTTACCAGGAAATACAGTTTATCATATGCTTCTGCTGTATATGCTTTTACTAGAACTCCATATGGCAACACATATGTAGATTATTCCTCACATTAATCCACCAATGTGAAAATGGGGAAGATAATTAAATATTCATTCGTGATTTATCTAAAATTAACGAATTTGTTAACCCCAGATATACACTGCAGAACAGACACCAAATTTCATTTGATGAATGAAAATCAGGCTGTGTTTGGGATGCAAGTACAGTAAACCACGTTCAATACCACTGTTGTCATGTTTAATGGATGTTGATCGCTCATCCAATGAGACATTGAAAACACTTCTTGTTCATTCAGCCGAACGATCAACAATACGGCATAATTGAACATACTGTAGCAGTCTCTGTTTTACTGGCGTCAAATTGAATATGGCATTTACATTGACTAAAGTCTATAGCTGGATCAAATCCAACGCCTCTTGAAATCTTTTATAAGCTCAGTTACTAACTTCACTCTCAGTCATTGTGGATTTGCACAATACAGTCCATATTATTATATTTAAGTCTATATTATAAAATGCATGGTGACTGAGTATAATCCAGCGGTTGCCCATCACTAGTTGTTGTGACAAGACAGGAGGAGGAGCAGCAATGTGGATTACAAAAGCACGGCAAATATGAGTGTGAGCATGTGTGTGTGTGTGTGTGAGTCGTTTGGGTATCTATTAGGATTACAGAAGCAAGACGTGTGTGACTCTGGAGAATATAATTCTGTCAGAGTCAGAGTTCTGCTATGGGGTCACCCCTCCTTGGAGCCATCTGCTTCCTCCTGCCTGTTAGTCTCAGGGCACTGAAGCTCAGAACTCAAACAGGCCCGGGGGACGAATGCACACACATAAATACACCGAAAATAACTAGACACTGGTGGTTAGGAACCAGGAAGTGATTCCTGAGTGCCAATCTGCTGGTGAAAATGGGAATTTAACCCCAAGCTTTTCCTGCGCAGCCTAGTGCTTCCCTGTCGGAGCATAGAGGAACCAATCAGATGATTAGGTTTGTGTAGCCAACATTGAGTTTGCTTGAATCCTACTGTATGTAGGGCATAGCATGCAAGGATGGTTCACAGAATATTCATTTTTGGGTGAACTATCCATATAAGTAAATGTTAAATCTCAAATTATTCCAGTTATGCATTATCGCCCCTAGCCAAATCATTATAACAGGGTTTTTCAGTCATAGAAAACAAGAAAGAATATCTGGAATATGCTATTGTAGACGTACAGACAGTCCAATCATTGTATTCAAGCCTAAAGTGCCGTTCCAGATGTCTGCTCTGAAATTTCCTATTCGCTGGGTGAGATTTTGCTATTCATTGTAGCCTTGCTGTGGTGGGCAACAATGAAGCAGAATGAATGAGAGCATTAGGCAGCCACAGAATCATGAAGTCAGAAGGCCAAAGAGTCAGAGAATCGGCTCTCGTCTCCTCACAGCAAAAAAAAAACAAAAAAAAAACAGTGAAAATGCACATTTCTCACATTGCAGAAAATCACACTTACTGTATGTTTGAATGTGTGGTGCCAGATATGAAGAGGAGTGAAAGAAAGAGATTCATTCATCTCTTCGACCCCGTTCACACCTGATTTTAACATCAATCTCTAGTGTGCAGCTCTAAATACAGGGGGCCAACGCATCTTGCGCAATCGGTTCACTGAGCACATTTGGAGGAGGTTGCCGACACACGTGGTCATGTTTATATAGTGTAAATGCTAATGTATCCAGTCAGCAAAAGACCACGTACTCATGTAACATGTAATCATTGCAAGACATGTTGGAGGCTTTTACAGTCTCTGCCAACAAGTTATAGCTTTAAAGCCAACATTAAACAAAGTCAGAAAATTCACAAATCCATTTGACTTCTGTAATATGATGTATTTATGAGATATTCAATGAGAAACACCAGGTAGGATCTGATTTTTACATATCTGTAATTGATTGGATCATGAAAAGGAGTTTTCCATACTGGAATGGAGCCAGAAAGCAATTGTGGATGACCACTTTCCTTCTAAAACACTTCAGGTACTCATTGGTTGAAATGTTAGTGGCCTTGATGATGTCAGCAGAAAAGCAAAGTTATTAAAGTGGTAGAGAAAGTTATATTTTGATTAAGGGCTATAAAAACAAACATTTTGCCTTTGAATAACACGCCCAATGAATTATATACAAAATGCCCAGGAATTTAAAGGAAAGAGGGATTTGATTTCATGCTGACTTCAAAGTAATATGAACTATCATTTTGCACATGCTTTAAAAAAGCGAAATGTTTACAAACTAAACTACATAAAACCTGTTTCTTTCTCATTTCACCATTGGGAATCACATCAGAACACACACACACACACACAAAAAACATCTACATTTGTAAGCTTTCGCACCTGACCTTTCACAAAGTTGGTACAGGCCTTTCCACTGGCACATTTCCAGACCTGCAGGGCTCAGCTCTATACCAGATCATCCACAACACACTTAGAACCTTCGGGATAAACAGTGTAATGCAATTTGACTGAATACCGCTCCGAGTGATTCTCTGTGGCCATCAATGACCTTTGGATGAAAATGTGTATTCCAGAACAAAAGGGAAGGATAGAGAGAAATCTAGAATGAAAGTGCTTACACTGTTGTTTCTGCTCAGAGGTCAGCAGCAGGGAAGTGAAAGAGAGAAAGAGTGAATGAACAATGGTGCGGCTCAAATGATGTGAGGGCATGTCAGTTTTAGTCAGAGCCAAGGGTTTGACCAGAAAAACAAAGGTCATTTCATTGCATGCCAAAAACCTATTATACGTTTCTTTGAGGGGTGGATGGTATAACCAAAATCTTATCTTAATCGTATCGTTTCTCCATCAGAGTAAAAATAAAAAATAAATAATAATAATTTTGAGATAAAATTTAAATTACAAAAAATTCAAACTATAAAATATAAATTCAATATTATGAGAAATAAAATCATAGCTATTTTATAGTGAGATTTTTTATTTTATAGTGACACAAATTATGGGAGGTAAAGACAATATTGCATGACAGAGACATACTGAAATACATAGTCGCAGTTATGAAAAGTAAAGTGAGATACATATTGTGAGAAAAAAGTTACAATTACAAGAGATAATAAAGTTGCAATTACAAGAAATAATTTGCAAGTGAGCTTATTGTGAATAAATAGAAAAGTAAAATAAATAGTAAAATAGTAAAAAGTAAAATAATTTATTGGCAATAAATAGAAAAGTAAAATAAAAATAAAAAGTGAAACCGATATAAAGTCAAATTTTAAGATAAAGATGAAGTAAATTGATAAAAAATTAAGTCAAGCTGTGAGATAAAAATTCACAATGATGAGATTTGAAAAGCTGAAAAATAGTCAAAAATCTCTCAAAAATTTGAGAGAGTTGAAAAGTAGTCAAAAATAGGTAATGGGATTTAAAGGCAGAATTGTGAAAAAGTTATATTGGGAGATATACAGTCAGAAATCTGAGAAATAAAGTTACAATTATGAAAAATAAAAAAGTCAAATTGTGCGATTGTCATATTGATAATCACCAGAAATATTTTGCTACTTTTAGATATAAAGTTGCAATTATGAGATAAATTCACAATTATGAGGAAAAAAAGTGCTTGTAAGGCCTTTTATTTATTTATTTGTGTGTTTTTTTTTTTTTTACTCTGAGGTGGAAACAGGCTTCCACATCATGCAGTAATGTCTATTTGATGATTTAATTAAAGGGTTAAATCCCTTTTCCTTTAAAGGGACTTCATTTGCTAATGTTTCAAACCTCACGTTTTTAATAGCATACAATGTTCCCATTTATACTGTGGTGTAAATGGCATAGCAGAATCTCTAACAGTTGCTACTGATATATCGTCCAACCTTAGCTCCTCTAAACAATGGGCTAATGTAATAAATTGGATGAGCACAGATCTGTATCTCAAGTGCCCGTCAGTCACGTTTCCTTAACGACGCAATCCATGAATGCAATCCAACTATAGTGGGTTGCATCAGATCTGACAGGTCGATCTGTGTCTGTTAGTTCTGCTGATCTCGAACTGATGCTGCGTCTCTGTATACTGCTGCGTCTACAATTGATTTTGTCTGCCATGACGAAGAAAGGAAACACGAACTTGCGTGTCCATGATGATAGGCAGGAAACCTGAATCACTATAAATAGAGAAAGACTAATTCAAAACTCACTGTTGTCCTTTCAGGAGATGAGCAGTGGAGGAAACGCTTCGGCTCTCACTGGTGTTCACGAGCTTAGCTGGAGATTTTCACTCGAGATCCTGTGAGGAAAAAAGAAACCGACAAAAGGGGGACATAAATATATTTGGATTTGGCTGTGTTGGAGATTTGTAGACTAATAACCGCTGGTTTGTAGGTGACTCGTGTTGGCAGGAAATGTGAACCGGCCGGTGACCCGTGACAGAGGAAGATTCAGAACTCACCACCGCTCAGGAAAAAAAATCCCTCTAACACTCGTGCTTTAAAAACACTCTCTCATAAACACACACGGCATAACTCTAAACAGGACCAGATGTTACTGCAAGGGAGCTGAACTCCCATCTGTGAGTGGAAAAACCAAAGCAACAGCAACTTTCTATTCATTAACCCGCTTCTGTCAAAAAATGGCAGGAAAATCATGGCGGCAATTTGTGTTTAATACGCAAGACATACTGCAACTCTATGCATTTCTATATGCATCTATCTATTCATCCATTAACCTCATGCAGTGCCTTCGATAGGGGAACATTAAACTTTAATAGAGGGGTCTTGCAGCACTAAAACAGAAAACAGTACAATTCGGAAGGACTGTGAATCACGGATTCAATTAACCAACTGTGGAATTCCATACTCCTGCATCTTTTAAAACCCCTGGTGAGGTTGGGGGGCGACTGGCTGGATTTCCCGGAAAACACATTCATGCAAGGCTATCACATTCTGACCGCAGTTAGCCCTGCGATCCGCTAGTGAGTTATCGCATGTGGCTCAGGCATTTATCCCTCTCACCCTTCTCTTTCCATCACTCACACCCCCCACGTCCCAGCCGGGGGGCTGATGGGTGAGGGAGGGGGGGACAGTCATTGCTCACAAGCCTGAATCTGGTGTCTGAACTCAACCATTTATTTTACGCTACAGAAGACAGGAGAAACAAAACAAACCATAGCGAAAGACACTACAGACAGATCGCTTTTCCAGAAAATATCACTGTCATCTGGCTAGCCATCTAGCAGTGCTGGCAAGTAATCAACTAGAATTAGTTATGTGGCTAACTTTTGTAGTAAATCCCGAAGTATTCTTTCGGTTTTTTACATGTACGCCAGGATTACACAATGTGGCGTAGATTTCATCAACAGCATAGCATGCACACAGCTCGATTTTTCTCATCATATGCAATTAATATTTCTCTCTTCAGGGTAGTTAGTAATTAAATACTGTAGCTAGCTGTGAAGTTAATTTATCGGACACACTAATGAACACAAGACACTGTAATATTTTAGGATAAATAAAGCCAATATTGCAAGATTAAAAAAAATCTGACAGATAAAAAGTCGTAATGTGAAATAAGGTCATATTGTGAATACAGTCGCAATAATGTGAAATAAAAGTCAATAAAATATATTTTTTTTTAAATAAATAATTTGCAATTGATATATAAAGTTGAAATAGTCATTATACAGTATCTTTTTTTTGTCCGAGAAGGAAAACTTTTAAATCACAGTAATTGCTATTTTTTTTATTTTAAAAATGAAAGGAACTTAAATAACCTGGTATGCTAATGCACATTTGTGTCAAATAAAGCACTTTAACAATGATTAAATTCAAAATATAGCACAACCTTAAGTGCCTTACTGCTTTTATAACTGTTACATAACAAAACAATTTTTTCATTCATAAAATATTTATGTAGCTAGAATATGCCTGATAAATGCTAACATCAACACTGTAAAAACTGATTTTTTAAAATTACGTTTAATTCAAAGTGTTGCTTGTCATTTCTTATTTCAAGTTAGTAGTAATTTCAGTTACACTTTGTTTTTAAGGTCCAATTCTCGCCATTAACAAATCATTAACTACGACTTTTGCCTCAATAAACTCCTAATTTGCTGCTTATTAATAGTTAGTAAGGTAGTTGTTAAGTTTAGGTATTGGGTAGGATTAGGGATGTAGAATATGGTCATGCAGAATATGTGCTTTACAAACACTAATAAACAGGCAATATGTTAATAATAGGCATGGTAACAAGCAACTTCTTAATAGTGAGGACTGGTCCCTATACTAAAGTGTTATCATGATTTCTAAATGAAAAAAGGTTCTACAGCAATATTTTTGAGTGTATGGGTGCAGTGCAGTGATATACATGGCAGCTAAATGAACAGGCATTTTGCATCATAGCTAATATTGCATATTTTAGCATGGCTGGAATAATGTATTGACTAATTTGTAACGTAAATTACCTGTAGTAATTATAAATGACTTGTTACTTCCCCAACGCTGATATTTTTCAGCTTCTGTGAAAGCTGAACTGGATTTATATATACACACACACACACTCAGTGTATCCTGTGTTTACGCCTCACACTGCGGAGGGTGAAACCGTAGTTCATTCTTGTTTGGCCCGGTGGATGTCATTGGCTCTGTGAATGAGCAAATCCATCAAACACAGTTCATTTGAAATGAAGCTAATGTAACTATCCAAGCATGAAGTTACACTGCAATAAAATCAATACGGACCGTGGTTGGAGTGTGTTTCTGTTTGGAAATATGAACTCGAGGATAAAAAAGACAACAATGTAGAAACTCTATGATGCCGGTACATCCCCCTTTGGCTAAATTACACATTTAAATCACAGTATTTGTGTGTGCGCTGTGATTTACTGGCAGTCTTACTGAGGTCCCAGCATTCCCTCTCACTGACTAACTCGGGTCAGTGATCTAATGGTCATGACAGTATCTGAGCTGTACTGCATCTTGAAAGAATCCAATTCTAATAGTACCATCCAAAATCTATTAAGCATTTCTCAAGTGCTCTCTCTTTATTGTGACATAGCTGCACCTGTTATATCTTACACAGAGTGGTCTTAAAGGGACAGTACAGTCAAAAATAAAAAATACTCATCCTCATGTCGTTACAAACATGTATGATTTTTATCTTCTCTGAAACACACACATACATAAAATCATAAAAACAGTCCATACTGGTTTTTAAAAAGATATGAGGGTGAGTAAATAATAAGGGGATTTTATTTTGGGGGAGTAAACCATCCCTTTAAATCACCTTCAGATCTATACTAACCCATTAAATTGTTTGTTTGCATGTTTGTAATAAATAAATCTCAGCTGATTGTCAGCTGTTTATCTTCTACAATGTGATTAGTGTCCTGAAATTGGGCTGGTCTACACACAAACAGAGCTGCTGTTGTTGTAAATGCACTTAGAGACACTGCTGACCAGAATTAGGCTTAGGTTCAAGATTAGATGTAGATTTGCGATCATATTCCATTTAGGAATCATGAGATTTAGATGCACAGCATTAGGTTAAGATTAGGTTTATGATTAATACTAGAGATCTGTATAGGTTTATGATTATTGGTTGGATTTAGGGTTGAGGACATTGAGGATTATGGTTTTGTTTGGAGTGAGTCATCTGCTGGCATTACTCAATTCCCACAGAGATATATAAAAAACAAAAATCACTCACTGCGTCTTCTCTATAAACTCATCCCTATCATCACTCAGAGGGCTATGCAGATTATGTTTTAAAATGTACTGAACATTTGAGATTTGAGACTTGAGTCAAAAGCCATGGATTTCAATATCTTAAAGCTGACTGATCCAAGGCTATATAACCTCTCATTTGTGTGACGTTTAGAAACGCTTTATTAATTTCTTTATCTTAAAGGAACAGTTTATACAAATTCTACAAAAGTAAAAAAAAAAAAAAAAAAAGGACTACAAAAGTCATATGGACTACAAAAATGGTGTTTAATTTGTTACCAAACATAAATGTCATTGACTCCAAATTTAAACTTAAAGAGGAAGGGAAGATTTTCAATGAAAATCTTGAGGGTGAATAAATGATGTCTGAATTTTCATCTTTGGATGAACCATTCCTTAAAATCTAAAACACACATTCACAAATATCTTACTGTACCTGCTTTCTCTTTACTGCTATACACAAAAAACATTTTTACCACTCTATGAGCGTGTGTCCTACTTACATCTTTTTTTCAGTCTTCACTTAGCCCACCCCATCTCTCTCTTTCATTTCGCCTCTCTGTTTGGTGATGAATTGTCCCTGGTCTCCAGGAATGGATCTGTTAATAATTCAGACCAGATCATAGCATTGACCATTAGAGCCGGGAGGCAGAACTTTCAGCTGCCTGATAGATCACTAATCAGATTAATCGCTGTCTTTCAGTGGGAAATGGAACAGAGTGAGGGACCATGCCGCGCATGGTAATATACTGGACCTTCTAGAACACTTCACCAGCAGACGCTTTCAATTACGGCAAGCAACCACCTACAGCTTGAGAGAACATTACCCATGTTTGAGTATTCAAGCAGCAATCCTAACATTAGCCCAACACAGTGAAAATATCATCCCGATAGATGTGCGTCACACCAGATGCGCTTGAGTAATTTGTGTACCGATGGATGAGACTAATACCTGTTCCAGGCAAAAACATATACATCACTGTAGCTCAGATACACTAGTCGGAACGTCATACAATTAAACTTGATCATCAGTACATTCAAATCATGCTCCCCAGGAGTAATTTGACTCTAATTGAAGTGTTCTGAGGCTCAAGTAAGTATGTATTTTTTTTCCCAGCTGAGCTCAAGAACACAGGTCATTTATATCAAGGTCATTATATTTCATTTCACCTGAGCTTAACATTGATTTCCCTGTAAAACTATTTGACTGTTTTCTGGCTTCACATACAGATGTTACCAGCGGTAGCGGCTAATGACAAAGTCATGAGTTTGGTGGGGTTTTGTTTGTGTCCGACTGAGCTGATGCCAGTTAAATTACACAAATTAAGAGTTCACCATGGTGTGGAAATATTGATTAGTCACAGTCTGCTGTGCGTCCCGTATATACTCACGCATTGATTAACAGATTATACAAACATCCAGCACTACTTAGTTCACCCAAGAAGTGCAAATTCTGTCACTATTTACTCATGTCTTATCCAACCCCCACAACAAAAATAAACATGTTTATTGTTTCACGTGTAATATTAAGGAAGTCGTTTGTAGGCATAAAAGTAGTCTATAGATATTCTGTAATATTTTTATCCATTAAATATTTTGTTAATGCAAATTCAATTTAAATATAATTTTATATATGTTATCTAAAATAAATTAATATTATTATACAATAAGTAAAATATTTTATTATAACTTTTGGTGCTGCATAGTGGGGAAAAAAACAGTATACAGGTTTTGAACAACAATCAAAATATAAATAAATAACGACAGAAGTTTATTTTAAGGGGTAAACTATAGATTTAACAGTTCAGGAGCAATAAAGTTCATCCAACTCCATAACTTTGCTCCAATTGTGTCCGCTCTTTCTCTCTCGGTCTATTTCTCTCTCTCAGTGTGTCGTGTTCTCTCTCTTGACTTACTGTGATGTTTTTGTTCTTTTTTCTACAATGAAAAGTCTGATCTGGTCTGGCTGACGGCAACATTCACTGACTATTCATGTATAATTTATCGCAGAGAAACAGAACGAGGGTGAGAGAGTGAGAGTTTGTCCCTACCTCTAAGAGATTTAAATGCTGTATTCACACACTAGAAAAAAAAAAAAGCTGCATCAGGCCACTGATCCTAAAGACACTGAACTCAACACCACAAGATTGACCAAGAACAAAAACAAAATGTACAACACAAATATATCCAGGACCCAATCCAAATATCACAGCAGGGGTAAAAATCTTGTAGTTCAAGCTTAAAAACACAAACTGTCACAAATCACACAAGACGTCACTTCAAATTGTTTGTTCAGCTAATAAAACCCGACATTTGGAATTTTCCTTTTGCGGCCACATTAGCCCCACTGTACCTGTTGTATTGTTAACCAAGCGTTAACTGTTACCCCATGCTCCGTCAACCTCAGCGTTATTAAACATGAACTCTCGCCCCAGTCTCAGTCAGAGGATTTCTGTCTCTCATTATCCACTCAGTCCTTATCAGAATATAAATAAAGAAACTGAGCTCTAAAAATGGAGTTTAGAGATACTGAGAAGCCTCTGTGTTATTGAAATCAAAGGATTGCTTTCTAACAAATCGTGACTGGAAAACAAACGAAAGCTGAAACAAAGAAATACTAGATATGATGGAAGGATAGTATCTGATTTGACCTGTTAGACAGTATCAGACAACAAATATATTTTAGCAACTAATCAAATACATGATTGTTCAAATGTTTGGAGTCGGTAAGATTTTTTAATGTTTTTAAAAATAAGTCTAATGCTTATTAAGTTTGCATTCATTATAGTATAAACCGCAATATTGTGAAATATTATTACAATTTATATTTTATTTTAAAATGTAATCTCCTGTGATCACAAAGCTCAGCAGTCAATACTCCAGTCTTCAGTGTCACATGGAGATTTGGTGCTCGAGAAACATTTCTTATTACTATCAATGTTGAAAACAGTTCTGCTGCTTAAAGGGGTCATATGATGCTGCTAAAAAGAACATTATTTTGTGTATTTGGTGTAATGAAATGTGTTTATGCGGTTTAAAGTTAAAAAAACACATTATTTTCCACATACTGTACATTATTGTTTCTCCTCTATGCCCCGCCTTTTTGAAACGCGTCGATTTTTACAAAGCTCATCGGTCTGAAAAAGCGAGGTGTGCTGTGATTGGCCAGCTATCCAATGCGTTGTGATTGGCCGAATAACTCAAGCGTGTGAGACGGAAATGTTACGCCCCTCACTATACTGTGATGCCCTGTCCGGCCGGAGCGATGAGACATAAACATTAAAACCCAAATTGAAATCGCATCATATGACCCCTTTAATATGTTTGTGGAAACCATGCTATTTTTCGTATGATCTTGGTTCAATGGTCAAATAACTGATGTTGTTGATGTGAACAGATCCTTTGTTTATGTGCACATGTGTGTGTGAAAGAGAGAAAGAGAGAGAGGGATGAAGGGGTATAAAGCTCATATAGGGTCAGTTCTTCCTCCTCCTGATACCGTGGGAACGGATAGACGGGTCAAAGACACAAACAGACCACTGTATCTCTCGCTTCTCCCACTGCTCTGTTCCAAAACCTAGCTGCCTAAAGAGGGAGCATTTTGAGGCATCATAGACATGCTCCCAATGTGGTTCCAAAAGCTAGGATTCTTAAATATGCCTCCTAAGAGCCCTTACTGGAGATAAATTCTAAAGAAGCATCTCATGCTTCAGAGCAGGTGATCCCAGAATTTTATGACGAGCCCAAACAAAAAATGAATTTAAGATTTAAGTGAATGGTGTGAGAAATGTTAAGCCTTTAAATAAATGTATAATTCATTTAATTTCGGTGTGTTCAGTGTGATTAAAAATGCATTAATTTACCTAGTATTTGTGTGTAGTGCATGTGTGTTTAGGTTTATTATCATTAGCTTAGCAATATGCTAACTGGAATCAAATAAGTTTTTCCTTGTTTTTTTATTATACAAGCAGCTATGTGTTAGAACTGTAAACTACTCAATTCACTGCAACATGAAACTGTTGACACAAACACAGCTTTGACTTCCAGTATGCAACAGAAAACTTCCTTTCACCATCAGAGTCAAGGCTGCCTCAGTTTCCTTTCCTGCTGCACCTACTGCCCCCTCTCTCTCCCACCACCTTTCACTTCTTTCTTCTCATCTTTCCATCTTTGTCTTGCCACTTTTGCTCACAATGACCCTGACATGTCCTTTTCCCAGTGTCCACAGGAGTCCTGCTGTTTCACTCCTGTCAGGTGACAAGTGGCCTTTTAGCTGCGTCTCGGACCTCCTATCTCAACCTCTCTCTTGGTTTCAAAGGGAAAATATCATGGAAAGCAGCTCTTTTGAAACACAATTACGTAGACATACTACAACATTCACAATGCAAACCAAAACTACAATCCAGGTGCCAAAACCATGAGAACATTTACATATGGTGTAAGAAATCTGGAGATATTAAAATTAGACTTTAGGTAATGTAAATAAATGCTACTTAAGTGTATAACATGACCTTTAAACTCTCATTTCAAGTTTTCAAGAGAAAGCAATGAACATTATCACTGACCCAACAAAATCATTGTTCCCTAAAGTTCCTCACATCTGTTACTAGAAGCTGAGACTGCACTATGTTCAATAAAGCACCAACAAGCATTATACAGCAATAAGCTAAGAAAAGTAGTTGGTAATTCAGAGACAGCGGCCACAAAATGTAACAATTTCAGTCTAATATAAAAGGCACCGTCAGAGCACCCCTGGGCCAGTGGCCAGCACTACAGCCAGGCTTGAGAGCAATATAATGGACATTAATCACCTTGAAAGCCACAAGCAGCATAAAAATTGACAATCTGGCAACCCACTGCATGTCTTTGTTAAATACCACATCACTCAGGGCCTAACAAACACCTCTGTCCTGGCAATGAGGGCAGAAACCGAGAGAAACAGAATAAGAACCAAATGGGAGGGAAGGTGAAAAAGAACGAGTGAAAAGGGTGAATGATGGAATAAGAGATGGAGAGATGATGAATGTTTAAACTAGACTATATTTTATGGACAGAGCTGGGGGTGATGTATGCGCCTGTCAGTGTGACAACTAAATCGAACTATGACATGTCATCATCACTATTCAAGAGAGGCTGGGAAAAATGTACCTATTTAAAGTTTCCCTGACATTTAAAGTAAAAAAAAAAAAAAAAAATGATAGTGACGTCAACTCGAGTACGGCACAGTACTCTAATGGGAATGCTAGTGATGTCACATGCGGTCGGTAAGGAAGCAAGTGTTTCTACTGCGAAAAGCAGCAGGGAATGAAAAACACAACGACAAACCACAGAGGAAACAGAGGCAGAAGGCTTTTGCTCATTCAGGTGAAGCTTTTCTGTTAGCAAGAAAAACTGCCTCCCCAAGTCATTAATTCAAGCAACCGGTAATTTCCTTCTGGACAACAACACTTCCTCTGCGGGCTTGAAAGGGGACAAATTACAGAAAACAATACAGTAGACATACTCTAATGCTCACAAAAGTACCTCCTCAAGGAAGTGACAATGTAAGTCCATTACTCAAAACTCTGGAGTGTCCACATGACCCCAAAATGGTTCAGTGCAAGTTTAAAATGGGAAAAATTATGGAAAACAGTACAGTAGACATCCTCTAATGCTCACAACACAAAAGTACCTCCTCAATCCACACAGACCACTTCTGGAAACCAGGGCTCCAGACTGTGACTAAAATGGTCACAGATATGACAAAAAAAGTGACAAATCCGGAAAAAGACAAAAAAGCTTTGTGTCCGTCCATTTGTGGATTTTTCTGATTATCATCTAATCAGAGTGCATGCCATTGCTTTATGTACACCGCAAAAGTTATGTCCGAGTTATGATTTAAATGGATCTTACGAACTGTTTTTTAAAATGAGTAAGTCAAAAAGATACACAAAATGCCAGATTTTTTCCTTAACCAGTTAAACGCCTCCCTGCGGACATTTCTAAAGATTTCATTGGTCATGTCAATCATAGTGCTGATTGCCTACATAACTGAAACAAGCACTAACCTCTACCCAAAACTTAACCTTAGTTTAGCATTGGTAGCACATCCTGATAGATAGCACTACTGGTTGTCACAATTGGATTAATTCATGATATTTATGAAGTTTGAGTCAAATCCATGAAGTGGGAACACTTTTTGGCACTAACTAAATGATTGAGTTGAAATTGGCTGCTGGGCAGGGATTGTGCTTAACTGGTTTGGGGAGTAAAATAAAAAAAAATCACGCACACAAAACAGCTTCACACTTGCCTGTGAGTTAGCGGTTTGAACCAGACTCACTCTGTCAGTAAATTGTTCAGAGCCGATGCGGAGTCCAAATTGACTCCCTCACTGAAACGAGTGTCATTTTTCTGTCGTCCAATTTGAAATGAACTAGGAAACATTATTGCGATGTATCCTTTAGGTTTGTGAGACTTACATCAGTCCATTTACTGACTGTTGTTTATATGACAATGTGTTATTTAAGATACATATTCACAAAAAAAGCTTTGTTGTATAAATTAATAAGAGTTCTTTAAAAAAAAAATAGAATATTTTACAAAACAATTATTTATTAGGGTTAAACATATGAGATTAACTGGAATGTAAAACGAAATAATGGCACTTTCCGTGACATATATACACACACAGTATAATGTACTTCAGAGACAAATAAAAAAATAAATATATACTACAGTATACTGCGTAGCCTGACTGACAGACCCTGAACTAGAATGTACACATCTGGCTTTGATCAGTGAGGATATGAAATCAAAAAACACACAGCAATGGCACTCACAGAGGGACGAACGGAGAAACAGTGATATTTAAATTTCGACTCACTCATCTTCAAAATGATGAATTCAATTGTTGTGCTTTGCAGAAGAGAAAGGTCCCAAAGCTAAAGCCCAACAGCAACAAAGAGAAGTAAGATGATGTGAACTGGGATTTGTTGCGAAATCATCAGACGAATTTCTGTTTTTGCGTGTATTAGCCTCTGAGAAAAAAATAACTGAGGAGTGTTTCTGCCGAGAGAGAATCTAAAATCATAAACTCTTATCCTAGAGTGTCAGAGAAACATGTTTAAGCCATTCCACACAAAGAACAATGGTTCCTTTCTCATCTTATCTGTGCCGTCTATAACATCCATACAGGCAATCCTGGATTAGGAACCCATCGTTGGACACCTTTAAACAAGGACAGACACGTCAGCATTTCCCGTTCTGCTTCTGGTTTCCATGTCTGTGAATATGGACAAACACCATGAACTCTGAAAGGGTTAATCTAGAACACATCTTCTGAACAACCAGACTTCAAACCATTACATACTGTTGGACAGAGTCTTGCAACATGACACGAAAATGTCTAGTGGTAATGTTCTGCAATTCAGCCAACGTATAAAAAAAAGCAGTGGGAGCTCTCTTTATAAGACTGCAGGATGCAGGAGAATGCTGCGTGCTACTTGGCTGCAAAATATGAATGATCTGAAGGCAAACTTTCCCACTTTTGTGGGAAATCAGGTTAATCTTCAATGGATTTGCAAGAATACAAAAGAACAACCCGTATCGTTCTCTTTCACTCTCTAAACATTTGAACTCGAGGCTTTAGATTCAGAATCCCCTCCTTTTCTCTGCCTATGGTCTGGAGGCTTTTATCCTTTTCTGCTATCGACAAAAGCAGAAAAATATACAGTGGCACCAAAACATATCTGAACACTTACATCACACCTACAAATGGAGGAATTTCTTTACATTAGATACTGTACAAAATGATCAATTCAAGTGGATTTTCTTTTTTTAAAAGAGCTGTTCTCTGAACTAACTTGTCTTTCTGACTCGTTTTTGAAATTACTTTCAAACAACTGGCCTGAATGTGATTTTTTTGAGTATGTATATGTATTATATTATCAGTGTATATATTTGTTTATTTATTGTATCTTCGATATACACATTTCTGGTTCGGGTGCTGATTTATACGAGTCTAACAGATGGGGTTGCGTGGATACATAAGCCCAAAAAAGTTTTGAAAATACTGAACTAAGTACAATGACGTTCATACACTAAATGCGATATAAGTGTCCATTTTTGGGGGGCACTGTTCTAGGACAAAAAGATCCTGCTGTACTGGGTCTAGAATAAATGTGGGTTAAATTAGCTGCTTTGCTCTGCAGAATGTGGTGCTTATTGACCAGAGAGCTCTGAGGGATTTCACCGTCCTGCTGCTGGATTTTAGATTAGCTCAGGTATTTTCTCCCTCTTTGACGACAGCTGAGTAGATTTACAATGAAAATCTTTCACTGAAAACAGCTGCTTAAAGAAAAAAAAATGGTTCTAGTTCATAAAGGATATTCCAGGATTAGCTATCTCTCCATCCGCACACAGACTTCAGCAAAATGACCTTTCACCCAGAAAACAAATAATTCGCGCACAAGGACCCAACCGCTTCTCAAAATCTTTTTCTAAATCGGAGCATTGTTGAAATATTGGTCAGAGAGCTTTAGGAACGTGGATCGTTGGATAGAAAAAGCACAGCGTGGTCAGCTTCTCATGGCTTTGCCGTTTTCTTCGATTGCGAAACATGCGTGATGGTAGTCATCCAATAAACTCCAAAATGAGAAAGCAATGAGCAAATACCACCAAAAATCCACTAAAACAGATCAATACAGAGAGAGAGAGAGAAGGAGAGGGAGCGATTCAGCTCCTTTCGTGTAACACTAATGCATGTCAATTTCCCCTCAAAAGAAAAGATCATTTCTGACGGTCTTCTTGGTCATTACAGGCCGTAATCTCTTCATTAGGTCAGTTATGATTGGCCTCTTCAAACAAACAACCGCCATTCAGAGAAGTAGGAATCTTAAAGAGTCCGATTACATCCAAAGCATCGCAGTAGAGCTTGTGAGGGGCTCTTTTATGAGGTGGGCTGTGTAAACATGAACTGAATGAATGAATGGAGGCACTCACTGGCTGCACTCACTGGCTGCAAGGTCTGAGTGAGCGATGCCAGAGATGAGAAGTTTTGCTTCTCTCCATCTGTAGCATCTGAAGAAAAACACATTTTCGTGCCAAAAGATTTGTACACATACACACACGCCTATGAAAGCAGCACGATGGAGCTAAATTAGTTGAGATGTGCTATGCATACACACAAGACGCTGACAACCTTGCTTAATCTTTTAAATCCAGTCCTGGAACAGAACGTCCTGAAATTTCAGTAAATGGAGAGATTTGATCGCATTTGTGAAAAGATTATGCTTAGATATTTATTTTCAATTATATATAGGAAACATTGCCTGTTTTAAAACTTTTAAGTTAGCTGGGCTTAGTATGCTAAAAGAGCAATAGTCAACAGGCAGGTGGATGATCAATGGCACAATAAACAACACTCAAACACACTACAAACACACAACTTCCTTTTCTGTTTATATGATATAATGGTTAGTCTCAAACTAACAAGAACTTTCTCAAACTGGCAAGCTCCAACTGTTTCTTTCCAGTTTGCCAAACACTTAACTAATGTAAAAATAAACCAAACTGTTGGTGATTACTTTAAATGCAAGTCAAACAATCTTTTCCAGTTTAGCAGATTTAGAACAATGGCATAGATTATGGGCAATACATTATAGTGTTTTTGTTTTATTTTCCCACTGCATATTCTTTCGGGTTTTGGTTTCAACTCTTATTCCAATTTAAATGAAGTTTACAACTAAAAATGTAAATTTAAAGCATTGAATTGCTTTGTGGCATATTTATACATTTCTATTTATGTACAACAGATTATTTTCTGAGGTAAAATTAACTGAAATATTCAGATAAAACTATTCCAGCTTCAAGTTGACAGCTCCACCTCCAAACTCAAAATTGTACAGTTCAAAACTTGTACAAAAAAAGTAAAAGTTTCAGTAATTTTGTTGGGTGTTTTTGTCATTTTTATCATTTAAATGTGTTTTTTATATTTTTAGGTTATTTAGCTTTAGTTATTTTAGTACTTCTTAAACTAAACAAAAATGAGCAACCATTTTTTTTCAGTTAATGTTTATTTTATTTCAGATAATGATTTTTTTTTAACAGTCTTAGTTTTAGTTTACTATACTAACCCTGGTTAGCAGAATAGTCAATTTATGACTATCCAACCCTTTGAAATGCTAAACAGGTCAATATTTCACATACTTTTAATATATACACATTTGAAAATATAATCAAAGTTTGAATTGAATAACAAATGCAATAATGTTTGTTAATGACTCATTAATAAAAGTGATTATAATCACATTTATTACCACATAGTTCCTCTATTATACACTAATCAAGCACACATCTGAATCACCAAGTCTGACAAACAACTGTCAATCCAATATAAATCACCACCATCACCAAGTGAACTTGGTTAGTGACCCACCCACCAACATTCACCTCGCTTTCACCTTCACCAACATCATTTCAACTGCTCAGACGGGTGACCATCTCTTACCATTTCCATTTTTTTCCATCTGTGCTCCGAGCATCCACTCATCATCTGCAAGCTGTTTTAAGGGCACGTTAAAAGTGTAATTCACTGGGTCTGAAGGTTTCATAAGCTGGAAGAAGACCAGCCCTGTCCCATCCTCCCGTTCTTCAGTGGATACGCTTCAGCAGCTCTCTTTACCTGAGCTGACAGCGATGCTTGGTCAGTGTTATCTGACAGAAACATTCTCAGCTGATTCAGGCAGTGATTACTGAGTTAAAGGCTGACAGTTGTGGAACGCCCTGATGGACGGACAGGTTGGGAGAGATTTTCACCGTTTGCTAAACATGGCAGTCGGAGTCATCAGACACTGTATCAGGGAGGAAAACAACAGAGAGCGTGAACGCCGGGCTTCATTGATGCAATTATCGTCAGGGCCGAAGGGATATTTGTGTACGTATCATTATTGTTGCAGGATTGAATGTGTGCGCTTCATTACTGTTGAAAGCTGTGTGCCAGCTTCCGCCGAGCAGTTGTTTATGTTCCGTGCAGGCCGGTGTGTCGGCACCGAGAGGTAATTAGGTAACCATGGTAACCGGGGTGTGTGGGGTCGAATCGTGCACATTGTGCTGTGTGGACAGTTTTAGAGCAGGTGGACGGTCTGTCGTGATAGTGTGTGGTGGCTCGCTGGAAGTGTCTTATTGGCAAACTGCGAGTGTGTGTGTGTGGTGACAGTAGCTGCTCTGTTCCTCTGATGCACGGTGGGAAGCCGGGAGCTCGTCGACAACAGCTTATCTGCCAAAACAGCTGGAGCCCTCGGGCACCTCCCACAGAGAGGACACGCACGCGAACGTACGTGAGCATCGCCCACCTGAAGGAGGACAGTCAGTCACTTAGTCTACAGACGGAGAAAGAAAAAGACAAACAGAACTCGCACGCAAGTAAACACACACACCCTTTTTGTCACAAAATCTACCCAAACCAGCTTTGAAACTACAGTTTGTTCAACCTCACCACACCTAGTCTGACACCCATAACGCACTGCAGAATAACAGGACTGCGAGGGTTGGTTTATTTTATTAGTGCTGCTTGTAAAGGCAGGCTTCTGTGTGACACATCAAATTAAGTGGTTTGTTTGAGGAGAGCTATGGTATCATTTTAATCAATTGGACTTTTGATTTTTGCCTGGCAGATTGTTATAAAGAAAAGAATAAAGTGCTGGGCAACGATTAATCGCATCCAAAATAAAAGTTTTTGTGTACATAATATATGTATGTGTACTGTGTATATTTATTATGTACATATAAATACACACACATGCATGTATATTTTGAAGAAAAAATGTTGTTTATATATTAAATATACTGCCACAAGATTATCAGCATCGACATACTTATCTGAATTTATCAAAAATAAAACAAAAAACATTAAAAATTTTTAATTAAGTGAATTTAGACATCACAACATTATAAGGTAGTAAGGTACAGTATGAAAAATGGATATGCATTTTGAGATTTGCTGAGTTACATTTAACAGTGTCAGTTAAGCTACTTAAAGCACTAATAATTTGATAAGTTAGTGTTAGATGTTGCCAAAAGTCAACACAATTTAAAATCCGATATTGACTGATACAATAAATAAAACTAGGTAGTGGTATCTTGGCATTTCCATCCAGAGATTTATTTATTTTTTGGTAATATCCCAATATTTCCATTAAAACATGGATGCAACATCACAACACCCTAGCAGCCACCCAGACCACTGTAGTATTGTGGCAGCATGTTTTGCTTGATCAAGTAGCACTTTTATTTTCTTCAAAAAATTAGCAAAATCTGGTTAAAATGACTGCTTTACAATCCAAATGACAGAGCTTTACTATCATTTGCACTTCACACACTCCGGGTGGAAAAGAGGTGTGACAGATGAAGTGCCGCTGTTAAAAGAATATGAAAGAGATAAACAAACCCATCAGGTGAATATTACCATACCCCCTGTGGCCAAAACACAGACCCCCAGACAGCTTAACCCACATTGAGTGTGAGCGAAAACGTGTGTGTTTGTGCGCTTCTCTGCCTGCCATTGTAATGAAATTAGAGAGAAGTCCATGTCTGATTTATGGCTGTGTCAGGTCTGAAAGCTCTTTTACATAAAGGAGAGGCACTTCCAAAGCACACGATTTATCATTCCCATCTCTCATCTCACCATCCATCCTTATTCACGCCAAGGCTCATCTCCAGCCTTCCTCGGAAAACTCTCTCTCTTTTTGCCCCTCGCAGTGAGGAGTTGAGCAAGAGGTGTTTAACCTTGCTGTTATTTACTGGACTGGTTTTGGAGGCGGTAAGGGACAGGTATCCAGAGGGGCTTAAATGTGGATGCACATCATGCTGGGGTACACGCATTGTATTATGCAGCTGCAACAAAACAGAGGATTATGGGCTACATATAAGGTTATAACGAACAGGCTCTGCCTTGGGCGGGCTAGCCTTTGTCGTGTGGATGGAAAGGATCCGTGTGTGCGTCTAACAGCAGGAAGTTGTATAAAAGATGTGTAGAGATTGAAGCTGAGACATTGTGTCTGTGAGGCATCTTTTGTTGCTGAAGAGCTGCGGGGATGTGGGACAGAAAACAGGCTAAAGACGTCAAACACAGGCACATCAGATGTGATTCTGTGCTATCAATAGGGTTGGGTATCGTTTGAATTTTATCGATTCCGATTCCGATTCTGCTTATCGATTCCGATTCTTATCGATTCCTAGTTTCGATTCCAATAAGATAAAAAATCCAATATAAAAAAAATTAAGTCAAACATTTAGGTGTCAAACATTTATTCTGTCTTTTTACAAAGCATTCTGTTGCAGCTTAATAACACGAGCAAAAATCAGCAGCCTACAGAACACTGCAAGAGGAATTCTGCCTATGCTTTAAAAAAATACCACAGCAAAAACAACTAGATTAATATAAATTTCAAATATTAAAGTGTTAAAGACAAGTAAACAGTCAGTAATAAGATAGGAACAAACAAATCAATTAGCAATATCATAAATAAATACAACTGAACAAAATTTCAGGTACAGAAACTGTAATTAAAAGTTTAAAAACACTGCATAGTTTTCTTTTCATGAATAAAATATAGATTAATCAATTAAAGTTATTAAATATATTCAGTCAAGATCAGAGAATGATTTTCTTTTGTTCTTTGATTAACATTAATGACAGGCAGCGCGTTTATTAGGCTGCTGTCTCTCCAACACCGAACGCACGCAGATCTAAAAATACTGTACATGTGTGTTTTCTTTCTCATCTGTTTACGTTCACGTAAGACAAAAACGGCTGTGTTTATGATGATATACTGACGTAGTTTTGTGCATATTGGTCGACAAATATGAAAGTTGTCAGTTTCGGCCCGGAACAACCTTTTCTACAGTGGAAATACACGGAACGGTTCGAGAACGGACACAAAACGGGAACCCGTACCGCGACCTCGGTTCTCTGTACTCGCGCTTGCGCTTCGTGTGCGCTGCATGCAAACAGGGCGCAAGTTATTTCCATTCCTGCACTTAAATAGTTTTTAATCACATTAAAATGCGAACGCAGGAATCGTTACGCAGAATCGAAATGCATGCGTCTTATCGAATACCCGGTTCTTGGAAATTTGGAACCGGTTCTAAAATGGAACCGGTTTTCGATACCCAACCCTAGCTATCAAACACTAATGTGGACCATTTCTAAACAAGTTTTCCGAAAACACCACACTTGTCAAACTTTTAGTCCCACCCAAACAATGGCCAACTGGACAAAAACGTACAGTAGGGATGTACCGAATGTTCGGCAACCGAAATTATATAAGCGAAAAGCCCGAATAATATGTACCGAACATTGACTAACACGATCAAATAGAGGCACGCACTAATGCAGCAAACATGTCTGCAGTGTGAAAGTATATAAAACTATCAGAGAAAGACGCAGAAATCATTACAAGCACGAAGCACCGACAGCGTACATTTTTTTAAAGGCATGTGACAATGTGATACGAGCAACAAACATCTTCCCAAATTCGTAATGAGAATCATTTATAAATCTGCATGCTGTTGTCAACAAAAAGAAGCACTGAGATCTTCCTGCGGGTTTCTGCCAAAATAAAAGCTGAGAAAAAGCAACAACTCCATCAACATTCATAAATGTTAGTATTGTAATTTTACTGTTGTTCTGTAAAATAAAATAAAAAGTAAGACAATAATAATGATAATAATAATGACCCTACAACAGCTCTATTAATATATTTATTATAACATTCACTCAGCAAGGCTGCCTTTATTTGTACAGTAAAAAATACCTGCCTGATTCAAGTCTCAAAAATGGCCAAAAAATATTATTTTACTAACTTATTAATTTTAAGTTAAATTGTGCTTTGTTGGTATAATGTCTGCTAGAATGTAAAAAAAAAATGTTCAGTGTTAAGTAAATATTTTTAAATTGTTGTTTTGTAATTGATTCTTTATTTGAAAATCAGGACAAAACTGTAAAAAGCACATTTTGGCTATTTAATATATGCAATGGAGAAAAAAAAAGGCAAAATAGGCCTACATGGGGGGGGAAAAATACGAAAAAGTGTTCGGTATTCGGCCTTCGGCCCAGTATTTTGGTGCATTCCTAACATACAGCACAAGCTGTGTAGTCCGATTCCTTGAACGTATGAATCTTATGAGCCTCTGGTCCAAGAATCTTATGTGAATCAAAAACATACAGAGTGCAACCAGAGTAGTTTGATTATAGAACGACTGACTTACAAGTGGGTTCTTTTTAGTGAATCATAAAGTGCAACCAGTGCATCTTAACTCAAGGGCTGCACGATATATCACTTCAGCATCGATATCGCGATATGCACATTCACGATAGTCACATCGCAGGATGTGCGATGTTTAGTATACTGATCGTTATATTTATACTGATTGTTTAATTTGCTCACACACAGACACGATGTCTACACCGGACGCGACAGCTGTACAGAGATACCCATTTTAAATACATTTAGTAGCAGAGCTACTGCACGCGATTTTCAATGCTGGAAATCCGTTTATCCTTTGTAGAAACTTCTGCGTCGTCGTGGAGAGCGCTGGTCACGGTCACTTAGCAATGGCAGACGCCACGAAAGCGCAAGCTCCCGAGCGCTTTGGAAAGAAGGAGAAAGCGGCGTGACTGGCGTTTTCCCACGCGTTAAGGCGCGACATGTGAACGGCCCCAAAGTCTGTCTACACTGGACGCGACAAAGCAACTGTTGCATATCATTTGAACTTTGTGTCAGTACGTCATAAAGAGAACGCGGCATCAGTTTACTGTCGAGGATTTGTCGCGCCGCATCCAGTGTAGACAGACAGCATCACTGATTATAATGGATTCTATTGTATTTTGTCGCGTCGCGCCGCTCACGTCCAGTGTAGACACAGTGAGAGCCACGCAGATGTATGTGAACACTGAATTCTGTTCACTTCTGCATCTATTTGTGCCTGAAATACTGTGCTCTGCAAGTATCCTTATAATTCAATTCAAGTTTATTTTTATAGTGCTTTTCACGATACAAATCGTTGCAAAGCAACTTTACAGCAAATTAAGTTTCTACAATATTTAGTGGTAGCTCATCAGTGGTGACTGTCAGTTAATGTACATATGGCAGAAATGTACGGAAAAATCAATTAAAGACGTAATCAAACAGACGATGAACACTAACAGCAATTATTATATGATGCAATCAAACTTATAGCAAAATTTGGTAGTTCTGTATGTTGTTTCAGGGTTGGCATGATCTGAATTATATACACAGTTGCTTATGGCTTAGGTGAAGGGAAACAATTGAGAAAGAAAATGGATGTTTAACAGTATATTGGTTCTCAGTTTAATTTTCTGCTCATGAACGTTAATCAAACAACAAAACACAAAGAAAAATCACTTTTGTAGCTTTAACACAGATTTGTTAGATTTAATTTATAGTGAAAACTATGGAGTGCTATTTTACATTTGATTATTCAATTTCTGTACCTGAATACTGTTAGACTTACCTGAAAAATATAAAGCACTGTTTATTTCATTTGTATCTTTGTTCTGTTATTTATCTATGCTTATAATTTGTTTATTTCCTATGCTGATTTACTCGCCTACAAAATCACCCCAATCATTGATATTTTTTTTCCAAATATAAAGCTATTGAAGTCGTCTCATTTTTTTCCATATCGCAATATATATTGCAGAAAAAAAATATTGCAATGTGAGTTTTTTCCAATATCGTGCAGCCCTACTTAATTCCCAAAAATACTCTTATGAAGTGGTTCTTTTTATCCAGTCAACAACAAAGCACAACCAGTGCAGTCCGATTCACAAACAAAATAATCTTATGAACCAGTTCTTTTTAGCTAAGCAAAAACATTTAGTACAATCAGTATAGTCCAATTACAAAATTAATGGCATTTACAAACCAGTTCTTTTTAGTGACTCAAATAAGTCAGTATAATCAGTGTAGTTCGATTACAGAATGAATGAATCTTATGAGCCATTTCTTTTTAGTGACTCAAACACACACAGCTCAACCAGTGCAGTTTGATCCCCTAACCTAACAAATGATTCTTATGAACTGGTTCTTTTGTTTAGTGTACAAATAAGGCTTGGTAATAAATAGCTTGGCTATAAAAGTTCACCAGCTAGAATAGCAACACGCGCAAAAATATAAAAATAAAAAAATAAATGAAATAAAATACCTTTTTATCCATAACATACACAGGCCTCAATTAAACAGACTCAACAACAGACAGCAAATTAACACACCCTCAGAACTTACGCAAACACATTTTATGCTGACCTGTGACATTAACCTTGATGAGTGACTGAATGTGCGTCATAAGGTAAGCTACCGTATGCTTAACAGATCTGAATATCTCACAAAAGCTCATTATTTTAGACAGTCACATTCCAGAAAACAAACACATACACACACGCACACACTAGCACCACAGCTTTAGCATGTGTTATGAGCTTTCTCAAGAAAAACAACAAGCGCATGCAACATGTCAAAGCGTGTTTCTATGGCAGCTTGCAGAAAGTCTCGCAGGGTTCTCAGACAAAACAGCTCACAGAGAGCTTGTTTCACCAGTTAACTTTATTTAAATCACAGTAAACAAATAGCTGCACACATGGTCAGGCATGCTAATGGCTTGGTGCTTGACTAAATAGCAGCCGCAGGGTTCTTTCTAGAAGAAGCTCTGACTTGGATGGCATCGTTTATAGTGCCATGAGGTTTGGTTTAAGGTATAATTCAGGGATTACCAATGAACCCTTATCCTCCATTTATCAAGAAACTTAACTACTAATGGTCAGGCACCATTTAAAGAAATTAGGACAAGTCTAGGTCAAAAAAACTGGTCCATGCAGCAGGTTTCAAGAGTGTCTGTAGAGGTGAAAGAGTTTAGACGAGGAGAGAGGGAAGGAGGGAGAAGGAAAACGAGGGCAAATGGTGGAGGCGTCTATCTAATCGAATGTGCTAATTAACCTTAGCGCTTCCCAGGGAGAACAGGTGGAGGAAGAGAGGAATGGATGGATGGATGCATCTAATGAATACTCCTACCCACCCGGTGATGCTTCCTGTGAGCGGCCCCCCTGAGGAGGTCTGTCGGGCTGGGCTGATGAGGACAATCGGTGGGAACACGTCCATGGAGATGTGGAGACAGAAGGACTGACGTGGAATCGGGACGATCAATGAGTCCGGTCTAAAAGCAGTTGCTAAGAAAAGCAACTGGTGCAAACGCGCTTGTCTGAGAAGAAAAATTTGCGGCACAGAGAATGAAATTAACGTCTTTTATCTTTGGAACACTGAACACAAGACAGAGGAAAAAAGGAAGGTGAGTGTCTTTGTTCCACCGCCAAACAGGTCACCATGAAACAGCACCTGCTCAAAGTGAAGGACACTTCAAGGAACGGAGGTCTAGTAGTGTGTGTGGGGCTCAAATCAAACTCTGAGGTGAGGGGTCCTCATCATGAGTCCCTGTCCCCGCTGTCATGTCCCCTACTGTCCCTCTGAGAACTGTCCTAGTTTCTGATAGTTATCGGTCACAGTGTCAGAGCTCCACTTTTTCTGGCAACAAATTTTTCCTCGGCTATTGTTCAGCTGAATTAAAAAACATTATACACCCACCTGTTTGTAAAAGGGTAGTTCACAAAGAAATGAATATTCTGCCATCATTTACTCACCTTCATGTCATTCAAAGACTTTTTTCCCCTTTTTGTTCCACAAAAGAAGGCAACGAATTAGTCTATACAATGAAATTCAGACGGGTCCAATGTTGTTTTAAAAATAAAGTCTTGGAATGAAATAAGGGCGAGTAAATTATTTTAATTTCCCTTTCTAAGAGAACAAAACAAAATGGTTTTTGAACTATATTCATTGGTAGAAAGGGAATAAAAAAAAAAAAAAAAAAAAAAAAAAAAAAAGAGTATTCAAACAAACTGGCCAAATTTTGTCTAAAATGTAAATGACTATATTAATTTTCATACAAAAGTAATATTCACATCCGTAGTCTAAATATCTTCTTGTATGAACAACTGATTAAATCAAAGGTGTGCTGATTTCTAGAAGAAAAACAATCTTTTTTTTTTTTTTTAGAATATTGCAGTGTTTATTATAAATGATTTATCTGTGCACATCATCATTTGTATTCTAAACAAACTTTTGCCCTTGTGATCTTTAAATAAAAAAAATAAAAAAACATTACTGTCCTCTCGTAACAACATCTTTGCTCTGATGACGTGTGCACCAATGCACGTGCGGGACAATAATCCCTCCCATCCAGCAACCTGTCCTGCACATGAGGTCAGAGCAACTAGCCAATGACAACGATCCAATCAAAAAATGATTGGCATTTCCATTTCAGGTCGACTTTAACTAATGAAACCACAAATGATTCTACTCATTAGCTTCCAGATTAGCTTCAGTTGAACATATTCCTGCATGTCTGGGCCACACAAAGGTCCATTAACCCTGAGCATCTCACAGCGCAGAATAGACACCTGCAGATGGAACACAGCTGTTCAACTTCCCTGGGTAAATAGGAGCAAAAAAGAGAAATACTGCACAGACTAGTCTTTTAAATGCTAAATACTCAGCATGACACCAGCACTGGCAAGGTCATGAGCTTGATTCCCAGGGAAGGCACTGATAAGATGTATACTTTGAATGCACTTTAAGACACTTTGGATAAAAGCATCTGCCAAAGGCATAAAAGTAAATGGAATGCATTTACTGTATAACTAAAGTGAAATTAAATTCTACTGACCAACAGTGCAAGCTTACTTTAGTTCAGTTTTAGCAAAGCTGCTTGTATAAACCACAAACAATGCTTCACAGATCAGACCAAGAATATCCAGAATATTTTTTTCCAATTTACATTAAATTTAACTACCGCTTAACTGCAACCAATTAAATACAGTATATGAAGGCACAAGAAAACACTTTACTGTAGCTTTAACTATAAAAATAACTTATTATATATCATTATTATATTTTATGTTATGTCCATTCTAATTTAACTATGCATTTGGCATAAGCTTTTAGCAACATTGGTTTAACCAATGGATTTGAGGTGTGACTATATTGGTTTGAAGTTAAATGAAGGTGTTCAGGAAACCTGTCAGAAATTATTATAATAATTATTAGTAATTATTATAGTTTTTTCCCCCAATGGTGACACTAGTGGTGCAAATAGTGGTGCAACAATAAATATAATCTAATATATAATAAAAGTTTTATTTGGTACTGTATATATGGTTATACGTCTTGATGGGATGGTATATAGATAAAAAAAAAACATAATATAAATGGCTTTACCCAAAAGCATTACCCAAGCGTTAACAGAGTTAATGTTAAAGCTTTAGTTGCATTAAATAAAATAATGCATGCATTTTACAGTAAAGCGCAATATTGTTGCAGCACTATTTCCTTTAAAACATTCTTTGTGACATCAAACTGTCTACAGACTATTGGAGCTGCTAAGTTCTGCTCTCGTCACCTCTTTTCCCAACTGGTCGTTCTCAAAGTAGACCGTTACCTCCGGCGAGACCCCCCCTCTCTGTTTTAAGTCTTTCTCTCCTTCTGTTTCTCTCTCGGTTACCTGCAGCCTCTCTCTGGGTCCATCACCGCACTGTCTCCATGGCAACTGCTGCCAGGGCTCAACGGGCAGTTTTATGCGAGTCCAAACACAAGCGGGTACATGTGAGGGTATGGCCGGACACATGCAGAGCACAAAGACACTAAAGAGCTCTCCATAACAGAGATAGCCCCATCTCCTAGCTCCCCTTTTCCTCTCTGCTTCCTCTCTGAAAACTGCCAAAAGCGCAGAGATGGAGAGAGAACGAGCGAGAATGAAAGAGAGAGGGAGTCAAAGACAGAGCTGTCTCTGTGAGACTGAATGGGGTTGTAGGAGAGACTTCATGCTGCATATACTGCAGAATCAGAATGTTAATGCGGCCAGACGCTGAGGAGAGAACATCCTCTCTGTCTAAATGTCATCTCCTGTAACAAGGTAACATGAGTAAGTGCTGTGGATTCGGCCAGGTGATGGATACAGGCTTTTATTTATTTCCTTCTTCCCCCTTGCTCGCTTTCACGCAATTATTCCTTCTTGCCCTCTTCAATCTCTCCATCCACCTTTCCATCTCTGCCAGCTCCCTCCCTTCCCTTCCCTCTCTTTCTCTCTCTCTCCCTCTCTTCCTCTACAAGTCCGCTCCCCTCCGCGTGATCTATGGCTTCATTTCCAGCAGGTCTTTCTGCCAGAATAAGATTACAATCTGTGCAATTGAGCAGAAACTCTATGGATTTGGTCAAAAAAAAAAAAAAAAAAAAGAGGCAGTAAGAAAGGAGCGGACAAGAAAATGTCTCCCTTTTTCTGATTTCAGGAGTTGCTGTTCAAAATCTGAAATCAACACAGAGAAAATAAAAAAGGTTAAGGTGTGTGTGTGTGTGTGTGTGTGTAAAAGCCCAATATCTAATGTAAAATATTACATTAGATATTACAATACTATGTAAAATATTTTACAATGTAATTTGATCCTTCAGAAATCATTCTAATATGCAGATTTGGTGTTTAAAAAACATTTATTTACTTATTATCATTAATGTTGAAAACACTTGTGCTGCTTAGTATTTTTATTGAAACCATGAGTATTTTTTGCAGGCTTCAAGTTCAAAAACAATTTATTAATTCAACAGCATTTAATGGAAATATTCTGAAACAATGTAAAAGTCTTTACTGTCACTTTTGATCAGTTTAATAAATCCTGACTGGATAAAATGTCATTTGAATGAATGAATGAATGAATGAATGAATATAAACTTTTTGAACAGTGTACAGGTACATATCTGAACAGTGTATAATTATCCAGAAATATAAAATAACCCATAATAGGCATTTCCACATTGTTATTTAATAGGCTAAATAAACTCTTTCATTTACTTGCATATACACATATATTTATACATCTAAATATACAGATTACTAAATTAATAAAGGGTTAATATATTAAATAATGTTGTAATAAATTACCATTTATGAGTGATTTTCATCATCTTGTTTGAGAAACCATCTCTGTGTTTTTACATTCCTCTAGATTTCTCATGTGTATACAGTGAAAAACAGAGCAATCCTGATGTACAAACACATCTACTTTGGATAAAAGTGTCTGCTAAATATCTAAATGTAAAATATAAGTTGTGTGGTATAAACCATATAGCAAAATCTTACAAATTTCTATCACACTTCATACGTCATACCACCCAGCCCTAGAGACATTCAGACGAGACAGGATGAAAACAATGTAAGAGACAGGTATGTAGATGTAGCAGCGAATATGCAGACAGACAGGCGGAGATATGGAAAGAGGCGACATTGGTATACGGAGCAGGCGTATGTGCGGAGGAGTGGGGGGGGGTACGAGCACTCTGGCCTTTCAAATGGCTCGTTATCGTTCTTTGCAAAAGGGCAGAGACACAGATAAATGCAATATCATTAACGCAGAACACACACATAACACGCGCTACCTTTAGTGGTTACCACGGATACAGCTGTTCCGTCGGCATCTTGGCCCGATTACAAAAGCTCAAATTCTCACAAACGGTGGATAATTTCTATTCATTCGAAAACAGGCTGTGCTTAAAAGGTTTTAAATTAAAAGGAGACCATGTCAATATGTTCGATTTTGACCGCAAAGCCTTTAAACTACTTAAAACCCACGAAATTTGCATTCTGTCGGTGTTAAGTCACCCGTCTAAACCGCCACACAGGAGGGATACAGGTAAAGAAGTCTGCTTGTCCACTCAGATGTGCTGGGTTACGCCAAGAACCACAGGGCCTTTAATGCAAGCTAACAGCCAGCGGATAGGTGGAAGTACAGAATGACTGCAGGACTCCGTCACACCAATTACATCCAGGCAGACATTTCTCACCTCCCTCAAGCAAAGGCCTGCAGCTGTGCACAACACAGCCCTGAGAAAAGACATTCACAGTCTACACAAAAAACCATAGGGAAGTTCAGAGAAAGAGAAACTTTCTTTTTGAACCAAGTGTGTGTGTATGTGTGTGTGTGTGTGTACACCAGTGACGAGAAAGTTACTTACTATATTTAAAAAACATTTAAGCTATTCTAAAAGTTACTTAAAGTACTTAAAATAAAGGGAGATATATCTTTCAGATCCGAGATAATTACATACTTATATCAGATTATATACAAATCAATGCACTCTATATGACAGTATTCTGTTGTTAATAATATTAAAAGAGCGTCAGTAACAAAGAAATTAAAACGGAAATAAATCGTTCAGAAGTTTGTCATCAGTAAGTCTCTTCATTCATTTTTGATAAAAAAATACAGTAAAAACAGTAATAATATGAAATATTACAACAAATGTAAGTAATTGTTTTCTATTTGAATATATTTTAAAATGGCATTTATTCCTGCAATGCCAAAGCTGAATATTCAGCAGCCATTTTCCAGTCTTTAGTATCCTTCAGAAATTATTATAATATTTGGCGCTGATGCTAATTTTGGGGATTCTCTGATGAATATCTGAAAGTTCAGAAGAACAGCATTTACTTGAAATAGAATGTTTCTAATAATCTATTAGTTTTCCTTGCTGAATACAAGTATTAATTTCTATTAAAAAATAAAATAAAATAACTGACCCCAAAGTTTTCAATGATAGTGTATATTAAATACCTAATTATTTCATTACATTTATTAAATATTTATTTAGATGTACTATAAAGATTACAGTACATTAAAAAGATATTTTCACTTGGAAAAAATGCTGACATGACTCACTGAAATAAATTGATTTGTTAAAATGAATCATATTTTAATGCTTCTTGAGAGACAGGGGACATTATACGGTGTGTTTACCTCACTATCATATATTTAATTGCACTAAACCGCCACTTGTTGGGGGAAAATAGCTTGTTTCTGGAACAGCTACACCATTTTGAAATGCCTGACTACCGACAAATGTAGTTAAGTAGTGTCGCTACTTCCAGTTAACCCAGCACTAGTCTCGAGTAGTCAGACTTTTCACTACTGCATAAATCTGCCCACTTTGCTGCTTATTCTGGACAGAAATCGGCCATTTAGCCAGGAAGAGATTGTCTGAATGACATGTAAAGAGACCATTCACAGTTCATTATGGCTGTATATGTTGTTAAGGGGCAGGTAAATCTGAAATCCATGACACTAGTATAATAGACTGAAAAACGTATTCAAATAATGTCAGTCTGAAAACGGCTGTACAGAAAACACAGTAAAACATTCTGAGAAGATTTTCTGTCTGCCATCCAAAGTAATAAACAATAATATTTCATAGACACAACAGCAGAATATCCAGTTCTGCTAGTGGATATTGAGTTAATTTGCTACTTAGTGCCTCAAAAAAAAAAAGGCAATCTAATATGTGATTTTTTTTTTTTTTTTTTCATCAGTCATTTCTGCACAAATATGATCGTGACAGAGAAAACTTTACACGCCATGACACCACAAGCTAATGATCATCTCTAGACATCTCAAAGACACACAGGTATGCAGAACAAACAACAATCCGAGGACCCACTGAGATTAAACTTCATCCAAGATCAGTGATACACAGCAACAAATCTCACAAACTATGATCCAGAACTCTGATCATCTGAGATTATGTGGTGAGGAATGAGAACAGTAATCTTCAGAGATCAGAGGCTTCTGCCAGCATCTGGGAATGTTTGCTATCTGTTACTGCTTGTGTAACATAAGGAGAAAAATAAAGATTTTCCTCTCTGTGATGACAAACTAATGAATTGTTTGAATCAAGTAACTTAATCACCAGGGTCTTGTATCATCCCAATAAGACAGCAAAACAGCACTGGCTATGTTCACACAGCAGCAGAATGCGCTTGTCAGTTCTGTTTAGGGTGCCATTTAAATTTATGTTTTAATACCATATTAGCAACAATGGCTGAATTCATGGCAGTATCATTTCAATACATCATTTACAATAATACAACATTTCCTTAAGAAGCAATCACTATACAAAAACAAGTGAAAACAACAGTACTGATAAAAATCATATAGAATCTTTTAACTCTTTCCCCACCATTGACGAGTTATCTCGTCTTTTAGAAGACAACGCTTCCCCGCCAAAGACGAGTTTTTACGGCTTTTCGTGTTTTCACTGTTATACACTAGGGGGCGCTATTACACATCTTCTGAATGAGTACAAAACCTCCCGAACAAAAACACGAGTGAACAGGACAGAGAAACGAGCGATCTCTTATGTAAACAGATGCATATGAAAAATAATGTGATCATCAGCAATGGCAGCATATAAATGAAAACTGCATAATGTTACGGAGTAAAATGTTGATCCAGGAAGTGGTATATGTCTGTGCAAACTTTGGAGGTGTTGATAGAAGCGATTTACTGGATTTATGCTTTGATAATCGTACTGAATATTACCCAGGTGTAGTTTTTGATAAAAATGTGATTTTCTCACCTTTTTGCTCAAAATTATGAATTTTTATGAAACCTACCTATATTCAAGTGTTGATAAAAAAA
>NW_015540949.1:68431-68834 GCF_001515605.1 Sinocyclocheilus anshuiensis
CTTATTTTGGTGTATTGCATATTCAAATATTCATACAGCAAAATATACTGGAGGCCATCAAATCTTAGTGAAAATCATCAAAATCCGCTGGCAGTGGCTGGCTGGCATTTAAAAAAATGCTGGCGGGGAAAGAGTTAATTTCCTAAATTATAAAAATGATAAAATTCTTCCTTGAGACTTTTTAAAAAATGTCTGTTCTGAGTAAAAACGTTGTCTAATATCATTTAAAATTGGCACCAATAGCCTAGTGGGCAGTGTGTCGACATATAACGCCATTGCGTTGCAGACGTCCCGAGTTCGAATCCAGGCTCAAGGACCTTTCCCAATCCCCCCCCCCCCCCCCCCCCCCCCCCCCCCCCCCCCCCCCCCCCCCCCCCCCCCCCCCCCCCCCCCCCCCCCCCCC
>NW_015540949.1:69157-75081 GCF_001515605.1 Sinocyclocheilus anshuiensis
CACTATCCTAATAAAAGCAAAATGCCAAAAACAAATCTTTAAAAAAATGGACATTCTATTAAAATGTTTTACACTCAAAAAATTCTTACAAGTCACAAACTGGCTTCTCTTCTCCTTTCAATAAATATGAATGAGTGAGTCTTGACTGTTTAGGGTGTTACATATTTACATATTCAAACGCAGTTCAGATAAAAAAAATCAAAGTGAAGTGACTCCCTAAAAAAGGTGCAGAATTTTGAAAGAAATCGCCATCTTTGCCAAACTTCAAAAATGTAGTGCATTTATGCATTTTTTATTTACTAGAAATATTTATATATTTTATTAAACAAAGTAAATTTTTTTCTTTACAAAAATAAAATATACAACAAGCTGAAAATTATACAGCTATTATAATTTAAATTCATGAACTCTTTGATGTTAGTACATGATAGTATAAGGTGTGAAACAATTCCAGAGTTACACCTGTTAGTAGATAGGTTGTGGACCTCAAATGCTGACTGTGTGAACGAGCCAACGAAATGACAAATTATGATTTCACATCTGCATCTTCTCTGGAGAGCGCACAGATGACTACTTATTCCAACTGGGGCCCAAAAATCTCATTATAGGAGGAGCTGTGGTGTACTTTGGAAATCCTTTAGACATCTGTTGAAACATCCCGCAGACCTTTGCGTGTGTGCTTTAGCACATCTTCATCTTAGCGTCCTTCTTCAGAGTAAAAGCGTGGTGATGAAAAGCACAAAAATGAAACACCTCCACAAAACATCTTCACAGCTGTTTGAGCGATTCGCTGAAGTGCGCAGTTGATGGGAGATAATTAGTATTTACTGTGAATAAGTGAGGATGCCATTAGCAGGTCTTTGTCTATGAGACCTTTGCATTAAGAGACATTCAATTAAGACCAAAGAGAGCGAAAAGGAGGTGCGGAGAGACAGAGGGAGTTTGTAACAGAGTGAGAGAGACAGAATTACAAAGCTCGGAAGTTAAGTGGGCTCCATCCAGCATTCCAGTGATGCCCCTTCTCATTGATCCTTCATTAGTTATTTATGTGGCGGTAATGAGGGCTGAATATGAGGGGAGAGAGAGTGTGGGTGGTGGTGCCAGACCAGGTTTTTGATCACTTGTATTTAGTTCCAAAAGAGACGGCTGGTGTTAAACAGAGCTAGAACAGCACTGACAGCCCCTCGCTTGGGTTTGGACTAGCTTAACTAACATAAAGCAAAAGTGGGTTTAGCAACACATGCAGAAGAATCCAGCCTGTTAAACACACAGGGAGATGTGAGAAAGTTCAGACTTGCTTCCCACTGGACTGCCCAAGTGCTCTTACAGTACTTAACCTTGCATGTTAAATATTCAGCAGCTCATATGAATAGTCATTGTTTTCAAAAGTGATTGGTGATTGATATTCATCTCAAACATTGCTTATTCTCATCTCAAACTTTAACCTTTCTTGAAAATTTTTTTTTTTTGAGTATCAAGATCAAAAAATGCTAATTCATTTATGGCGTGGTCACATTTCTGGCAAAATTTGGCAGGTCAGAAAGGTCCATTGTCAATAGTGTAGTGATGTATGAAGCACAGATCATACTTTACAATTAAGCAACAAAGCAACAAAATGGTTTGTTGTTCATGGGGGCAAATTTGAATGACCAACTGAACCCGATGCCAAATCTGCGGCATGAAATTTGTCACAAAATCCCAGATCACATGGATTCCTTTTAAATTACTGGATTTATGCTGCAAAACTTCTCTGAACAATGTGGCAATGTGATCACACTTTTACACTGATAGAATGTTCAGCATTCAAAATGAACTGTGACTGATCTTTGCTGGCTTATATTAATTTACTGTTTGTATATTACAATAAGTTTCTGTATCTAGGTATAGGTATACTTGGGTTCAAAAGTTTTAATACAAAAATGCTAAAACACATAAAATATAATATAAATATAACTATAAATGTAATAGTTTTTATATATTTTTCCCTAAAACTAACACTATTCAAGCCCTATTCATTCTCATCTTATTCTCAGAGAAGCTAGTTAGAAAAAAAAAAGAGATCAGGACATCTTCGAACCTGTATTCGCCATGTGTGCACACTGGCTCAATCTGTTGGCTAACCTTTGTTCCAGGGCTAAGACTTAAAATTGATTGTTTTAAGAGCTTTTGGAGGTGACAATGGCAAGCCGAAGTGCCATATTCACGCTATGCCTTGGTAATTTAATTTCCATGTCAGGCCCTGGCCACTAAAAACATTCATGCCAAAAATAGCCCTACCAAGTATGTCCCGTCATCACTGTGATTTTTCAGAAAACTCCAGGGACAAAAAGAAAACACACAATCACATGCAAGCTTTTGTTTACCCTCTGCATTTTTCCCAAGATCTAAGGCGCTCTAGGGTTGTGGGAACACATGTGCTGCTATTTTTAAGTTGCCCAAACAGCTGACAGTTTACTGACGCCTAAAGCATAATGACATTAGCAACCATTTACACAGCAAGGCGAGGAAAGCTGTGAGACACAGAACTAGATTCAGACGTTTACAACTTAATATCCCCCTCACCCCCTCTGAGAACGAGCTTCTGATGCTGCTGAAGCTTGGCCCAAACAACCTAACATGTTCTGAAAGTTATATTGCTGAGAGATTAAAAAAAAAAACACATCTGGCATTGTTTTTGATTATTGGCTCACAATAGGATTGCACTGGAGTCATGGACAGATTCTGGCCAGTCTCAACAAATATGTAAATGCTAATGCGGTTTTGCTAAGTAGTCAACATTAGCTAGCTGCCACTGAGACTAAATAGGTTGTAAGTTTTTAGTTATGGACTATTTTTTAACATGTTGTTTGTGAGTTTTTAGCTTCTTTTCCTTTTATTCTGTTCTCGTAATGTAAAAAACAATCACTTTGATTCGGTCACCTGATTTATTGAACAATATCTGATGAATTATTCCACTGGATCACACCAGGAATATCTCTTTTCTCTCCCCAAATCCTCAGTTACGTCTGTCTTCTGGTCTGTTTTCTTACAGAGGCACTTTAAAACTTTATTTTCCCCTCTTTTCTTCACTTCTGATTCCTATTAGCATCCTTTACTGTGGCAATGTTTCTAAAGTAGGAGAACAACAGAAAGACAGAAAGCTTTTTGAATTATCTGTCAGTATTTTAAAAACACTGCTTTCCATTTTCCTCGGGTAAGACTGATCGTATCTTTATCCGACCACACTGGAGATGCATCGGAATGCAAGCCAAAGAATATTTAGATAGTATCCGATATGAAATGCATATCAATGCCAGGTAGAGTGAGGAGTGAGAGCGATGCAGACTTATCGAACCTGGCATGCTGATTGGCTTCAGTGTCAACAGAAGACACACTTGCACTCTCTTTCTCTGTACACACAGAACAAACGCAACACAACCGTGACCTCCTCTGGCATTTCCAGCTCCTTTGAGGGTTTGTGTGTGTGTTTGAGGAGAATAAAAGCCTACAAGTCAAACTGCTGTCTGACAAAATCATAAACTCAGCAGCCGAGCTCCCCTAAAGCACTGCCTTTAAAACACCATAAACCCTGTCATTAAACCGCCATCGAAATAGTGCCAAGAAAAGTTCACTGTACAGTGTTTCAAAGTCTGGTTTCGTTCGGCACACAAAAACAGTGCTTATTTTGCTGCCAATTATTATAGATACAGATATTTACATTTCTGATATAGACAAGCCGATATTTATTTTTATTAATAATAACTGATAAAGATTATATTTAACAGTGTTATTACATTATTAGCAAGCATTACATGGCAGTAAAGTTATCTAAATATAAAAATAGTTTAAAAAAATAAATATACTATACAATATTAAATTAAATACACAAAAACAGCCGATACCAATGAAATAAAATAAAAAATTCCAATATCAGCTGATAACCAATATGGTACTAATAAAAGTATTCCCACATGGCCATTATTAAAAAGATTGAAAATTGAAAATTGAAAAATCTCTCAATTACTTACACGTCGTTCCAAACCCATAAAACCTTTTTTCATCTTCGGAACACAAATTAAGATATTTTTGATGAAATCCGAGGCCTTTTCAAGGCCCAGAAAAGTAGTAAGGACATCATTAAAATAATAATTCCTTACATTTATATAGCGCTTTTCTAAGCACTCAAAGCGCTTTATATTGTAAGGGGGTATCTCCTCATCCACCACCAGTGTGCAGCATCCACCTGGATGATGCGACGGCAGCTATAGTACGCCAGAACACCCACCACACACCAGCTTACTGGTGGAGAGGAGACAGAGTGATGAAGCCAATCAACAGATATGGGGATGGTTAGGAGGCCATGATGGTCAGGGGCCAATGGGTGAATTTTGGCCAGGATGCCGAGGTCACACCTCTACTCTTTTCGAAAGACATCCTGGGATTTTTAATGACCATAGAGAGTCAGTACCTCGGTTTAACGTCTCATCCGAAGGATGGTGCTTTTTACAGTATAGTGTCCCCATCACTATAATGGGGCGCTAGGACCCACACATACCACAGGGTGAGCACCACCTGCTGGTCTCACTAGCACCTCTTCCAGCAGCAACCTAGTTTTCCCAGTAGGTCTCCCATCCAGGTACTAACCAGCTCAAACCTGCTTAGCTTCAGTGGGCAACCAGTCTTTGGCTACTGGGTGATATGGTTGCCAGCCATATGCAGCTGTGGGTGGTTGACTTGCCAGGGTGTTGCTATGCAGCTATGAGTGGTTGCCAGGGTGTTGCAATGCAGCTATGAGTGGTTGCCAGGGTGTTAGTGGGTAACCAGTCTTGGGCTACAGGGTGACATGGCTGCCGGTAAAATAGTCCATGCGATATCAGTGGTTCGACCTTAATTTTATAAAAGGTAGGAGAATATTTTTGTGCACAAAGAAAACAAAAATAACAACTTTATTCAACAATTTCTTCTCTTCCGTGTCAGTCTTCGATGTAAGGACATCGTTAAAATAGTCCATGTGACATCAGTGGTCCAACCTTTATTTTATTAAGCTACAAGAATATTTTTGGGCAAAGAAAACTAAAATAACCTTATTCAACAACTTCTTCTCTTCCGTGTCAGTTTTCGACACACATTCACGAGAGCATGCTTGCCTTGCATAAAAGCACAACGTAAGCCTGATGTTGCAGTTATGCTGTGAAGCAGTTCTAATGCTATGCTGTCAATCTGTGATGGCAAGTCAGTCTCACCCCGTCGTTCAATTCCGTTTCTCTCTAACAGACGTGTGAACGTCGCTTGCTCACCACTAAATGGAAGCAATTGATTACCGTGCTCTGTCTGTCTGCCGGCTGCTCCTCAGAGTCAAGGCCAGATCGACAGTAGACACAGGGCTGTGGGAAGAAGGGAGGAGAGGGGCGCCCGCCTGCACACGTGGCCCTGCAGGAAACACAGTGTGCTCAGTGCCCAGAGCAGGAGCCTCAGGGCAGGTGAGATCACCACTGCTCTTTCACACTGACTCCAGTATTGTGCAATCGCCACCGCAGGCAATTTTTTTTCCCCATTACCGTACAGCAAAAATGCTTTATATCAACAACTCTGCAGTGTTTCAGGTCCGCACTGTACATCTACTCAAACGGATCTGAGGCCAACAACAGCAGACTACTTAGTGGCTATGAAACGCTGACCGAAACCTTTTGCAAAGGCTTTTGAATTTTTCAGAAGTTTGTGGTACCAAAATACTGAAGTTATTTCTGCCGTCTGCACGCAATGTAACTCTTTTACGAAAGACCAAGCCACATATGTTGAAAAATGCTGACAAGATCACGTATTTCATAATTTCTTTGGTCCTATCTTTTAATGAATTAATATTACATTTATATATAAATATATATATATTTATACAATTCATACAGTCAGTGACTTGAATACATTTCGTATATGGTGAGCATGTT
>NW_015540949.1:75535-83738 GCF_001515605.1 Sinocyclocheilus anshuiensis
TGAGCATGTTCTTTTTTTTTTTTTTTTTGTGGAGACAAACTCAAAAATATTATAATAAAGAAAAAATAAAACAACTTGAAAACCTTAAGTAGACTGCTATTGCTTTTTATTGTTACTTCTTAGAAAAAAAAATAGTTTAACAAAACTGCTAACAAAACTTTTACTCCAGTCTTCAGTGTCACATGAGATCAGAGATCATTTTAATATGCTAATTTGTTACAAAATAAATTATTATTATTATTATTATTATTATTATTATTATTATTATTATTATCATCAGTGTTGAAAACAGTTAGGCTAATATTTTTTAACCTTGTGCTGCCTAATATTTTTGTGGAAACAGTGATTCATTTTTTCAGGACTGTTTGACGAAAAAAAGTTCAAAAGAACAGCATTTATTTGAAACTGAAATCTTTTGTAAAATTATAAATGGCTTTTCTGTCACTTTTTATTCACCTTGTTGAATACATTTTTTTTATTTTTTTTTATTTTAATCTTTTGAAAGATAGTATGTACATTTATAAGAACTCTTTATATAAAAAACCTTCCTTTTTAAAATTGTGGACCCTCTTTCATTTCATTAACCAAAAAATGGTTTGCCAAGTGAAAAGCCAATTTAGACCTGCGAGGCTTCAAGCACTCAGCAAAAGACTTTAACTATTCCCAAGAAGTTACATCGACTTTTAAAGAGACCTTCACAAACAAAACTTTATTTACTGAGAGCTTACAGTGGACCGTTCAGGTTTCTCAGCCTCACTAAATATTTCTCTCTATCCAAACTCTAAATAAACTCACAAAGGAGGTGACGTTCTCTACTCCTGGCATTGAGTGCCAAACTCCACATTAAAACCTCCCACACCACTGTCTGACAGGGCAATTAGAGTGACATGGAACCGGTGCTCTCCACTCCAGAAAAAAAAAAAAACTACAGTCTCCATGGTAACGCAGATGGTGGTCCACAGTTTTGAGCTTTTCAATTTGAGACACTTTAGTCAAAAGCATCAAGCTTCAGAAGACACCTCTGGACTTAAAAGAGAGAAATATCTCTCGAACCTCGAACATCTGTCCTAAGGCCATCATTACACTGTCCGTGAGCCGGTATAGCTCTAAACAGGTAATAAATGCTCTGGGATTGTGGGTAATAGAGGCCGCAGGCTTCACTTACTCTAAACGCAGGTTTCGGAAATAACTGCGAAGAGATCATCTTATATTTGTGGGTGGAAAACAGCTTGAAAAGCCACTGTGCCATGGCAGAAACTCTCGACGAATCAGATCTGAATCAAACAGGAGATAAATAATGAATGAAAGAATGAAGTAACCCACTGACATCTGGCCTTAGCAATGAAGGATCCGAAGGAGCGTACAACTTTAGATGTTGCCCAAAAGGCACAGATGTAGGCGATCCAAAAGGAAAGAACCTTTTAGCAAAATGTTAAGCCCTCCAGATAAAGAGATTTCTTCCTGTTCATCCATTCAGCCTATTATTCCTCCATTCATCTTGATCTGTATCAGTCCGGCCACTCCGCCTTTGCTCTTTGGATCGGCCATCGAAGTCATCTATATCCAACAACAGAAACATATCCCATAACACTAAGATGAAAGCAAAGATATCCTACAACATCCCAAATGGAGGATGAGCTCACAAACACGCACACACAGTCGATATTATTGAACATGCTGTGGTCTTTGTGGTGGGAGATTTAGTGACATTACCAACCAGTGACAGGCCTCATCGTGAGGTCATTCATCACCGTTGTGTGTGCGGGTCGACTGGCACGCGACCCATGATTGCAAAAAGACGCTCGATCACACTTTGGTGTAGCGATCACACGAAAAATCAATTCACCTGTGTGCATTTGTGTACGTGTGTCGACTACTGAATTTATCATATCGCTTCTCCAGGTCCTTGAGGTACCAGATTCGCAGATGATTACAAATGGACAAGTATATGAGCTCTCGCACACAAGCTGCAATTTCCGAAATACATTTCGGTCAAGGTCTTGGTCCCAAGTGGCTAATTTCCTGCAAACTTCGTAGCATTAGTCGCTTGGAATATGAGGAAGAGGAAAAGAAAGGCTGCTTTGTTCTCCATCATACCGAAAAGCAATTAATACAGTAATCCTGTCCCAGCAGGCCTTGGGGGAGGGATGTATGTAAATGACCTGAAACAGGAAAGTGAGTGAGATGAAGTAAATTAGCTTCAGGCTGAGGGTAATAAATAAATATCCATGCTGATTAAAAACTCACTAACACGTCTCTCCAATGCAGGTCAGCTACATTCATTGGGCAGAGGGGGGGAAAAATGAAAGTCTAATTTCCTTTTCTCAAGGTGACCTTTCATGTCCAATAAAAAGATATATAACAATTTCTTCAGGCTTCAGACACCACACATACGCATTCATTAAGCCTTCAAATGTGCTGACAATGAAGAACGCAGCTTGAAATAAAGATTTATAACTAATGTTCTTCTTATTAAAAATTCTCTTCTGCTATGACTTGCTGGATTAAACCATCTATCTCCTGGACATGTCCTTCTACCCTAACAGTGCTGGGGAAGATACTTTGAAGTGTAGTTTGTTAAGGGACATATAAGTAAAAGTACTAGATATAGTACAAGCTAATGAAACACTGCCATTAAACAGCATTTGAACAGATTTATTTGCACTGAACGCCCTCGATAAAACTAGAAAACAGCACAATCTAACAATATATTTGAGTAAAACAGTGGCCAAGCAGCAGCACTGCTTAAACATTATTACTTTGTAAGATTATTTACCAAAAAAAATCATATTCATTTGTATCACTACACAAAGAATGAAGCCTGCAAAGGGACTCAAGTCTTTTTTACTAAACTAGCGTATTTAAATGAACCAATTCAGTGCATTGATTCACTTGTTTGATTACTACTGCAAAAAAATCGATTCCTTTTTTCTTTATGTAAATTGGAGCAGTTTTTTTTACCATTCATTTACACTAAATGCCACCAACATAAAATGTAAAACTTAATACCATCAATAAACACAAAATCATCAACAAAACTAGAAAACGTCATAATTTACATTCCTAGAACAAAAACACAAAAACAAAGTGGCCAACAGAAGCGTTTAACTAAATATGATTTTTAAGATTATTATAATAAATACTGTAATATTATTTTGTATACGTTTTTGTAATATTATTTTGAAAACGTAGACTGCAAAAGGACCAAAATTCAGACTTTTTCATGTTACGCATAAATCATGAAGCATGTTTGAGCACATTTGCACACTCTGATGTGCATGCACAATACTTTTAGAATCACAAAAAAAAGCATTTTATAATGTCACACTGCTTACTTGTTGAAAAAAAATTACATGCTAAGTTAGTAGTGCTGAAAATGCTAAAGTTAGTTTGTTACTCCCCCAACACAGGCTCATACAGGAGCAAAACAAAATGTTCTTTGGAAGAAGAATTCAGTGCTTGTGAAATGCAGAGTTTGAGTTTGTGAAATGCACTTCACTCACTTAATCAGTGGCCTTGCCCTGCGCTGTCAATATGGCTGATCACACCGGTTTTTCCACATTACGTTAACAACTTCGTGAGCTCTGCTGAGCACAGTATTAATCTCCGGCGAAACCCCGCTTTTCACCCTGATCGATACACGCTGTCTGTCCTGCCTGCGGCGCGTAGACTGTGGGAACCACTTTTTTGGAATCCGGTCAAAACTTTCACCACGCATTTCACACACACAGGATCGAAACGAACACCTGCTATTTTTAAGATGTAGCACCCTTAAAGAGAATCAAGAGAAGCAATGTGGCCAAGTGAGAATAAGTGGAAAAGCGAAGAAAACTTATCAGAGGCAGCCAGCTTGGCAGAACAAAAGTACATTGCAACACAACAGGTATAAAGCACAGAAAAACAGCAGTCGTGTTGCACAGCTTTTAAACAAGGAGTAATTTTACCTCAGCATAAAACACGTCTGTATGTGGGCATCTGTAATGTAACATGCTATTTTGCAACCAGACCTGCAATTAGAGCATGGAAGCTTAACCAAGTTTGCCACTTTTTTGTAAGAAAGTGCTTTTCTCACTCTCTCGGAAAGGTACAGGACTAATCCAGCTCGCTGGGAGGCCACTTAAGCTAATTGGCAGGTTTTGTGGGCATGGGTTGGTACTCAAAATAGCCGAGACCACCCTCCTTCTCATCTTGTATAAATGGCTCCTTCACCACCATCATCTCCTTATTCCAATCAGGCCTTTAAATAAGCCAGGCCTCCCCCACAAAGACGGCGAAGTGCACTGTTAAATTAGAGTAATGAGACAAATGACTTGAGAGCAAATGAAGGAGAAAGCAAGTGAGGAAGGAATTAGAAGAGAAGGAAAGGATCCGAGTACGTCACATTCACTGTCACGCACCCATTGTGTCTCAATCCGCTCCCTAGTTCAGTAGTGTGCTGCTCAGGGAGTCAGCCGTTTTTGAGGCTGTCCCATTGTCCAAATCACTTTAAGCAGAGAAATGTTCACGCCCCAGAAATTCCCAGAATGCAACCCACCGTGAAACTAGCAATAATATTTACTTACTAGAAATGTCACTATTCCTTCTTAAGTATTTAAAGTTGTTTCTTCATGTGATCTTTCACCCCTATTCCCTAAAATGCATGACAGGTAAACAATTATGCAAACTTTTAAATATTAGACAGGAATTTGTGCTTTAGTTAAAGATAGAAGACTGGGGATGAAACAATATTAAAATTCTAGCCAATATGGATAAGCCAACAATTATTTGAATGTCATGGCTGATAATTGCTAAACTAAACTTTTTATACTATCATGTACAAATAAATTAAATTCATTTATAAAGTAAAATGAATACTAACAATGCTACAGTTGAAGTACAATTACACACAATTAAAAGTTTTGGCCAATACCAATTACCTACTAATTATTTTCATAAGCTGATACCAGATAAATGGCTAATATTAAGACTAGCGCAGGAATCAAATAAAAATAAAACACTAAACTAAAATCAACCATTATGTAGGCAACACAACGTTATTTCATAAAATATGAAAAACATATTTTATATTTACATAGTTTTATATTTTTTAAGTTTTAAAGGTTTTCAATTATTAGTATTAATATAAAAAATTTACTTTGAGTGGTAGATGACACTAAAGGTAATCTTAATGTAAATATAAGGGACATGCATAATTAAATATTCAATATTGACTGTTATTTAATAAATTAAAAAAAAACTCTAATATTGGGTATAACCAATTTTAGCACTAATATACGTTATATCCTCAAAATAAAATAACTTTTATTTTTGTTTATGTTTATTTATGTTGAGAATTTGGTATTTGTATTAATATTGTAATCATTTTGTGCTTTGCTATGTGATATGTTTAATGTCGTAATTGCCATTTTTAAAAACTCAAGAAAAGCACATTTTCATAATGTCAGTGTACTTTTTACATCTACAATGAAGGTGCACAACAATGTTGATAAATACCAGCTACTTGTACTTGTGACGCAGCCAGGTCACAGGTGATAAAGTCATCAATTTCCCAAACTTCAGTGTATCAAGGGTCTTGCTAGTACTTACATTTGTTCACAATGTCCTCAAGCACGTCATAGGGAATTAGGGAGCAGAATGAAACACAACTAGTCTTCAGTTAGACTTCTGTTCAGCTAGAGTCCATTGCGTAACTGATGGCAAGAGTAAAATAAATGAGCAAGAGTTGTTTACTTCAAACTCTTAAAAGTATGCCAACTTAAATTCCCAAGGTGCCCTCTTTGTCTGAGGTAAATCACAGTAGGGCGGTTCACATCTCCTAAGCGAGCCAAAGCTTTGTCACCACAGTCGCCATTAAGCTAATTGCTTTTATAGAATCTGAATGGTGATGAGACAAGAGTCTTCGCTTTCTGTCTTTGTTGAGACAGACAGATCTGGCATCTAAAAGGCTGAGGCTCAATTCTTCAACGCTTTCAGATAGGGTCACATGTCATTGGCAGATCGGAGTCTGTAAAACAGAAAGAATACAGCAAGTCCATGAGCTCAGACACCAAACTACGCCAAAAATAAGGATACGTTTAAAAATACAGAATGAGAGAATTAGATATTGTGCTATATTAATGAAGTGTCTAAGAATATGAAACATTATATGAGAGATATTTCTAGGTCTGTTTTGCTTTGTAGTCTATTCTGTCTGTGATTAGAGAAGACAAGGTGGAATCTGATCCCAGACCTTCTGTATTTTCTATGAACACAGTGCCTGGTTCCCTCAGAGACGTCTTGAAGCAAGGCTTTCCTCTTCATTTACATTTTCGTGCAACATAACAAATGTCATCCTCAAGGATCTCTGCATAAAACAGGCTGTATTAACCTCATTCGTTTCATTTTCATGAATTTGCCACTCCTTTGTGTTTGTGAATCCTCACAGCAGCAGTTGTGGAGTCCCTGCCTCCCTGAGCACAACACGAGTTCAAACATCAGCATCACAGTGCATCCCCGGGTCCAAAACTAACTTTCTTTTTGGCCAGGTATTAAAGGTGAACAAGTTCTTGGCTACACAAAAGTTACAGTCTGATAAAATGAGTTGTTTTATCATGTATATTACCCTCAGGCGGAACAAGAAGGTTATTCTAAAAACAAACAAACCTAGAGGTTTTCACATATGATCCAGGCACACTAAAATGTGGCAGTCATGTGGGATATGTCAACGTAACGTAACATAGCATAGCAACACTTTGAAATGTTTCTTGAGCACAAAATAAGCAAATTAGAATGTCTTCTGAAGGGCCGTATGACATATGACTGCTGAAAATTCAGCTTTTCCACCACAAGAATAAATTACATTTTAAAATATTGTAAAATAATAGATTACAACACTACAGTTTTTACTGTATTTCTGATCAAATAAATAAAGCCTTGGTGAACATAAAACTCTACTTTCAAAAAAAATCTTTTGAACTTTTGTAGTATGACATATTAATCAGATATAATTAAATAATAATAATAATAATAATACATTTAATAAATAATAATAAAAAAATGAAGTTTATATTTTAAACAAGAAAATTACACTTAAAGGGATAGTTCACCTAAAAAAGAAAAATCTGTCATTAATTACTCACCCTCATGTCGTTCCAAACCCGTAAAACCTTTGTTCATCTTCAGAACACAAATTAAGATATTTTTGATGAAATCCAAGAGCTTTCTGACCCTGCATAGACAGCAACGCAACTCACACGTTCAAGGACCAGAAAGGTAGTAAAGACACTGTTAAAATAGTCCATGTGATACCAGTGGTTTAACCTGTAATGTTAAGAAGCTATACTATTTGTGTGCAAAGAAAACAAAATTAACGACTTCATTCAACTATTTCCACTCTTCCGGATTTCATCAAAAATATCTTAATTTGTGTTCTGAAGATGAACGAAGGTCTTACGGGACTGGAACGACATGAGGGTGAGTAATTAATGACAGAATTTTAATTTTTGGGTGAACTATCCCTTTAATACATCTAATTCAAGACATTCTCTCAAAGCAGTCTGTATTATTTCAAAAAATGATGTGATCTAGTCAAATATATCGCCTACACCTGGATTTCCACACCTTTAGCCTACAGTTGGTTCACCCTCCGCCTATGACAGAGTAGAAGTATACAAGAAAGAAATTACTTCTGACTCTTACAGAAACAGTAAAATGTCTTTTATGACACATAACTGCATAGAGGGACACAAGAGTGTTGTGTTCAAAGACTTGCCTTGTGCTGACAGACATAAAGAGAGAAGGGACATTCATAATTCAAAGATGGGTGGTTGGTGGAGGGGGTTAATCCCTCTCCATCTGCCTAACAGCACCTCTCCCTCCCTCAACACTGGCCTCAGATCCACCTGCACTGAACCAGGGGCTCTCAGCTAAAGATTTGGGCTGACCTCCATGAAGGCTCCCTGCAGACTTTGCCTCCCTGTCTTCCAAATCGCCAATGCCTGACTTTGAAGTTTCCAGAAGGAGAGACTCCGAGGGGCCTGCAATCTCACCAGCATGGCTGTTCTCAGGATTAAGGGACACAGATGAGCCAGGATTGCAAATGTGCAAGCTTTTTCCCCCCATCCCCAGCGCTGATGGATTAACAGACAAACTAAAGGCAGCAGAAAACACACACAATGCACAAACAAAGTGTAATGTGGCACCAGGTCCTAAGAAACCAATTTGT
>NW_015540949.1:83908-100571 GCF_001515605.1 Sinocyclocheilus anshuiensis
CCACACAATGCACAAACAAAGTGTAATGCGGCACCGGGTCCTAAGAAACCAATTTGTGAAAAAGAACAGAAGGAGGGGGAACGCTGCTTTGGTCCATGACTCCCCTTTTCTCTTCCTCCTCCTGCTTCTCTACTTGTTCTTTTAATGCCATTTTCAGTTCTGCACACCAAAAAAGGAATAAACTCAATCTGAAAACTCAAGAAGCTTCTTATAAGGCTTATAAAGCAATATTCTCTTTGCATAATTTGCAAATTTTTGTTGTATTATTGACATACAGTACAGTGAACAAAAAAAAAAGCCCCCTTAGCAATTGCCTATTCGGAGAACAAAATGGTTGCAACATTTCAAACAAAATGACATGCTGCTCAAAGGGAACCCAAGTGAAAATTTCATTGAGTGAAACTGGCTAACACAGACTCTCATCACCCCTGAGGAAAAAGTAAATGCCCCCTTAAATTTAATATCTGGCTAGACAACATTAAACAATAATAACGGCAATCAAACACCACCTGTAATTTGATATGAGCCTTTGTTTCTTTTCAGTACTTCAGATGTCAACTGGACTCTGTTTTGGATTATTGTCCTGCTGTATCACACAATTACACTTAAGCTTCAACTCATGGTCAGATGCCCAGACAATCTCTTAAAGAATTATCTATATATGGTTGAATATAAGCTACTTTCAACGATAACAAGTCACAGAGGCCACCACGGACAGCAAAACATACCAAGTCAACCATAATGCCACTGTACACATCACTTACTTACAGTTCAATGCTGTATTTGCTATTTACATTTTCACTCATCTGACCATAGAATAAACCAAGGTCTTGGGATCATGACATGCTTTCTTTAACAAACATGATGTGAGCTTTGATGTTCTTCTTGGTGAGCAGAAGTTTTCACCTGGATACTCTTCCTTAAAGTCCGTTTTTCACAGTCCCTTTCCTATTGCGGAGTCATGAACCGTGACCTTGGCTGATGCAAGAGATGCCTGTAGTTCTTTGAAAGTTTTTTTGTGATAATTTGAAGCTTTCCAGATGAGGTGCCAGTGTGCCCTTTGAGAAATTCTGACCACTTTTGGGAACATTCACCACTAAAGGCCCCGATATACTTCAAACGAAATCGAAGAACGAACTGATATGGCATCATTGAACAAAATCAGGCTGAAACGAAGTTCATTTTGAGTTAGTTTCGGCAGTTCGAAACACCGAGCGTCGCAACACGTTTACATTAATCTACACCCCGCCTCCAGCAGCACGGGGGTGTTGGAATGTTCGAAAACAATATACCGTCGCTCAGCCTTTTCGAACTTCTTTTTGCCCCCAAACGAATGAAAACGAACTTCGTTTGAAGTATATCGGTGCCTTAAGAGTCTCTGACTCCAATTTAATTTCTGTTGATTTCAAAGACTAAGGGGGCAATTACTTTTGCACAGAGACAACACGGGTCATTTATTACTTTTTTTATTATTATTAAAAAAATGAAAATTCTATCATCATTTACTCATCCTCATGTCATTCCAAACCTTTATGACTGACTATTTTGGAACACAAAAGATGATATTTTGAAGAATGCTAGTAACTAAACAGTTTGTTAGGACAGAAATTACAAAGGAAGTCAATGGGAACCAAAACTTTGCGTTCCACAGAAGTCAGCCAGTCATACAGGTTTGGAACGACATGAGGGTGAAAAAATGATGACAGAATTTTCATATTTGTGTGGGCTATCCCTTTAAATAAACCACATGACGACAAATATACGCTTTGTGTTTTCCATGTTTCCTTTGCCTACATTTTTATTGTGAATGCATGAATAAATTCAGGTAGAAAAATATGTAAAAATCAGGCTAATACTTTTTCATGCCAATGTACCTGGAATGTGCATACTCATGATAAACACACATTTACAATCAACAGAGCAAGTGCACCTGATTCTAGCAAGGTTTTTACAACTATCCCAGCCAAACGCTTATTGGTGGAGTGGAAGGGTGGAGGGAGGCAGAACTGATAGGCAGTTTGCCGGAGCTCAGTGCACAGCTGCAGGGCCTGCGGGCAGACAGATAGAGCCCCGCTACAGCAGGTGCTGACATTAATGAGAGTGATAAACCATGAGAGAGAATTTATAAATCAGTAAAAAGCTATGGTGGACCAAACCCTCTGCTGGCATCTGCCCATTCAGCTGACCTGTGGTTAAATAAACCTCTTATGAGAGGAAGAGTATTTGTTGGAAAAATTACGTGGAGCCAGAATTGACGATTATTTCGATTGTCAGGTAGGCTTGTTGGTTTTGAGCCTGCCAGAAGTCAACAAATGATTTGATTCAAAAACTCAAAAAACGAAGAAAATAAGCTCACTTCTGTCTTTTGTATCAGTGTTCAAGTGTTTGATCAGCTATCTTTTAAGATTGGAAAGTAAATTGTACTTTGATGAACTTGAATGAAGATTCAAAAGTGGAAGAGCACAATGTGGGCTCAACGTCTGTACTGAGATCCAAGAACATCTATCAGCGTCTCTTACGGTGTCAACGTCACTCCCTATTGTAAAATGAAGTTGAAAATCTGAATGAATGGTGCTATGAGTTATTGAAGAAAACTGAGAGACTGAAAGAGACTGGGTACTAGGAACCATTAGCAGGGCACATATCTGTGACCACAAGCGTTTACATGAAAAAACAAATAAATAAATAAATCAGTAGACATTGCACTTGGTAACAGTGTGCTAAAAGCCATCAAGCCATTAGGAAACAGACGCTCCCTGAAGGAAACACTACAATGACCTTAGTGAGAGAATAAAGAAGTATAACTCAATGAATTAGATGATATGACGGCTAAGACAAGATTAGAACTGATTACTGTCGATTATTTCTCTTGACATTGTAATTGTGATAATTAATGCGGACTTGCAGTTAAATATATTAAATATAATAATTATTTTTTGCAGCCTCACAACAATTTACCAGGGAAACCATAGTTCTTGCCAAAATACCATAGTTAATAGAGCTACTAGTGATGCAAGGCACATTGATAAAATCAGTTATAAGATGATATTGGAAATATAAATGCCTATATTTGATATATATCAATAACTTGTATAACCTTTGCTGTCATATAACTCTTACTTAAAATGAATCTTTAGAAGCATTCAAAAAGCACTCAAATCTCAAAATGAATATCCATCTTTAAACTGTACATTATAATGTTGTGAATAATTCACTAGTATCATTTAAAATGACTGATTTAGCGTTTTATTCTTATAAAATAAAATAGACATAAAATAGTATAGAATTTTAATATTGGATATGTATCAGTTATCAGCTTATAAAAAATTATTAGTGGCTTATCAGTATTGGAAAATTGAGATTATAATATTGTGCATCCTAATGTAGGATGAGTGTAGGATAGGATACAGTGGGAAAAAAATGCTGTAAACAGTACTTCACACAATTAACGGCACCCATAATAGTAATTGTGATTATTTTTGATTAATCATGTAGCCATGCAAACCAAAATTTCCACACACTTTTAAATCGAGAGAGAAAAAACAATCCCCATTCCCTCGCATCTTTCTAAACCCACATGGTATGCAGCAGAATTCTGGGTAAAATAATGCACGGCAGCTGCAGCTGGCATACGTGCTAATAAATCTTAGCGTTGCCGACTTGCTAAAGATCCCTTCCATCGAGTCTGCATCAGCTGACCCCAATTATAATTCTGCCATCCCTTTCGGTCCGAGCACAGAGCTGAATGTGATTAGTCATATCTTATGGCGTATCTCCATTGTCATGGACAGTCTGGGGGACTTGAACTCGTCTTTGTTCGAATACACATTGGGTGATAAACTACACTGGGAATAGCGATAGCAGCTAAACGATGGAGCACATAATGGCTCCATATGGCTCATCTAAATAAAACAACCATAAGCTGTCAGAGCAAAGCAGCGGCTCCATGGAGCGGTAGAAAGGTGGAAGCACCGGAGGACGCCTATGATGTTTAGCCTTCCACGGGGCCCAAGGTCAAACGCAACCCTGCATCTGGCCAGCCATCTGCTCCCTGCAGCCGGCCAACAGAGCCTGTCACCACCAGCCCTGCGTCCAGCGTTGTGGGATGTGTCTTGATCTCTAAGGGATATCTGGGCAGACAGGGGGCATGAGTAAAAGGGCCTTGCACAGGTGCGCTGTGATGCATGCGTGTTCCAGCAGATTTTTTCCCATTCTTCATGTCAAGTCTCCTGTCTCATCTGTTTTGTCTTCTCTTAAGTGATCTCTCTCCGATTCCATCGTCTGCTTGTTTCTCTTTTCTGAAGTGTTTGAAAATCTGCCCACCTCCCTTTTACCCTCTCCAACTGTGATACTTTTCTATCGTTTGTCGCCTGCTCGCCGTGAGACTTGATTTAAACAGATTGTCTGACAGACTGTCAGATGTTTCTTTTAAATTATATTTGTATTCTTCTAAAAATTTACAGACGTTGTCCCCCATGCGATGGCCTCGGGTGAATAGTCCAGCCAAAATAATGAAGTTGGATGATATTTCAATTTTCTGTCAAATCAAGTCATTGTCTTTCAGAGGGGCTCAACTCTACTTCACCAAGCAAATTTCAACAAAAGAGCAGGACGTGAGGAGAAAACGGAACAAACCGTTCAAGTGACTTTGATCAGTTCAACAAACTTCATGCCATAGGTTCTTACCTCAAAAGATGATCCAATCAGACAGCAGGACTGCAGTCAGGTGATTAAGCTGAGGGTAAAGTGCTGGATCGCTTAAGGAAGTTGTGACATTCCACAACAGACCTAAGAACAAAGACAAAAATTTATAAAACTTGAGTTGACCATAACTTTGAGTTTCAATACAGACTTTGTGCAATAAATAAATTAAAAATTAAAAACAGTTCACTTCTAAAATTTACTCGTTTTTTTGTAAGTTTGGGATCTCTTATGCTCAAAGAGGCTGTACTTATTTGATCAAAAATACAGCAAAATAGAAATATTATGAGATATTTGAATACTTAAAATGGAAAGTAACTGTTTTAATATAATAAAATAATAATTTAAACTTTAAATTGAAATGTATTCCTATGATTGCAATGTTAAGATAGTAAACCAGTCTAAAAGGGTCATGAAACTCCAGACTACTTTTTCTGAGATTTTAGCAGAGGTGTTTGTGTTGCACATCATAGCAGACAATGTTAGCATCCGATAATTTTAACTGTTGGAGAAAACTGGTTAATTTTAAGCTTTTTTGCTCTATTTTTATCTTCCGGGTTTAAAATCTATATCGTATTGACATCACAATTTGTGACGTGGCAAAGGACGATAGTACATCGATGACGCGTCGGTGTCTATTAAATTATTCATGAGACTGCGTGTTCTTGTCCCATGAGAAGACGCTTCGCTTAATTATTCACAACAGCATGTGTTGATTTGCTATGACAGACGCTTCACTGTGAGAAGACATCGCGCACATTAACTGAGAGAAACGTTCATGGATCGAAGGAGAGTGTTTGTTTTTGCTTTGTATTAAGAGTTTGGTACAAATGCGATTCATTCACTTAGTGTAGCCTAACCGTTTTTACAGCTCCGTGACACAACCCGTCAAAAGGCTTATATAAACACTGCAGAATAAGCCTTAAAGAGTTATCATAGCTGCAACAGCGCATTCATATAAATGTTTTCGATACAGAGTGCAAATGGCTGTGCATTTATTTGTGTTTTTAACTCAATGGGAGCGAAATGAAACTGTCTGAATCCGTTGTCTGCCTCCCCTCTTCCCCCTCCACTCCGTTGTACACCACGCCCACTTTTTTAGCGTTTTTTTTTAACTAACCAGTGCTGAAACAGGGGGTTTCATGACCCTTTAAGAGTCACATGATCCTTTAGAAATAATTCTAATGTGGTGATTTTGTCTGATTTGGTTTGCTCAATAGGCTAAACATTTTTTGTCATGATCAATTAGGGCTGCACGATTATGACAAAAATCATAATTGTCGATTATTCCCTTGAAATTGTAATTGCGATTATTAATTACGATTATCACAATTTACATTGAATGATGTTTATACCATTGTTTTATGCAACTGCATGTCGTATTTTTATATGAAAATAAACAAGCCAAAAACACTAACAGAAAAACTTTTAGTGCTTTTCTATAGTATTAAGCCTCAAATGTCAACTAAACATCGGATTGGTTTCTTCTTTAAATTATAAAAAAAGTAAAAAATATGAATGGTATTATAATGTTATACTAAAACTAAAATTAAAATAATGGGAAAAACCCTTAAGATAAGATGTAGAAAGAAAACAACGCATCTTAAGCACGCAGAATAACATAAGTGGACTTTGAATGATTAATTGCCGCTTTGAACGATTACGTAATTGTGGCATCCATAATTGTAATCGCAATTAATTGTGCAGCCCTATGATCAATGGTAAACGGTTGTGCTGCTTAATATTTTTGCTAAAACCATGAAACTTTAAGGATTCTTTAATGAATAAAAAGTCCAAAAGAACAGCATTTATTGGAAATAGAGATTGTTTTTTTGTAACATAAATGTTATTTACTGTTCTTAAATTTCCATCACTTTTGATCAATTCCATGCTTCCTTGCTGAATAAAAAATATTTAATTTATTAAAACATAAAATAAAAAATGTAATCATAGACAGACAGGGGGATTATTTAAATCCATTGCCTTATTTTAAAATACTACTACTAGTGTTGTCAAAAGACCCGGTATTTCGGTACCAAGTCGGTACTAAAAAAATGAAAACGTTACGGTACCAGGTTTTTTAAAGTACCGGTGGTACCGAGAACCCGGTCAACCCGGTTCTTGATGCGCTATCCGAAAGCTATCCTCTTCAAGTGTTGCCAAGTCCGCAGTTTTCCTGCGGAATTGGGCTTCTTTAACACTGTTGCCGCGGGTTGTTTTTTATGTCCGCGGGTTGAAAAACAACCCCATTAACGGCGACTTCAAGAGGAGGAAACGCATCATACTAATAAAACACCCCGATCAAGTTCAAGCAGGTAAGTTTCAATTACATTTTTAATATTTAGAGCTTCTGTTCTGTTGGGAATTCCATATTTTAATTTGAATTTCAGATTAAAATAAACATCGCCGTTAGCCGTTAATCGTTAGCATAAGCGCGGCTAACGCTAATATAATGAGCATTAGAATGAATTTTGTTCAAAATGATTTCTTTAACTATTTAATGCTCCTATAACTTTTATTACTGTAAGGTACCGAAATTGGTACCGAGAACCGTGGATTTTCACTGGTATTGGTACCGAATACTGAAATTTTGGTACCGTGACAACACTAACTACTACTACTACTACTACTACTACTAATATTAATATTAATAGTGAAATTATAATGGATTATCATAATTTTCATGATTGAAAGTCTGGGTCTGGGAAGAATGTGAAAAAAATCTTTAGTTATCTGAAATTAGCAATGTTATTAATAAATGAACAAACAAACAAAAACACCAATACCTTGGGACACAAAGTGGCCAAAATGTAAAAAAAACATGACAGCCATAGAAAACACCAAAAAAAATCTTCTCATCTATTGTCTCCACAGACAAACAAATGAGGCGTTTTCATTCATAAAACGTCTGTTTGTGTGGTCTGCACATACCAGTTAATGGAGCTATAGACTGTCATCTCAGGACTGTGACACTTAAGACACCGAGCCAAAACTAACAGAACAAGCGCTCAGAGAAAACAATGTCTTTGCTGAGAAGATGATGAAGGCGCTTTTCACTTAACATTCATTATGGGCAGATTTCTAACCAAATCTCTACAAATCCCCCATCGGAAGCTGCCCAAATCTCAGGGCATCTCAGAGCGCAATCTGCTCTTCCAATCTGCTGTGTGAGAATGAGACACTAGCTCAAGCCAGCTCCTTACTGACAGCACCCGAGTCTTCACAAATCTCCCGTCTCACCGCCTGTCTCCGCTGCATTTCCTTATTCTCTTGGTCAGTCCATCTGTCTCTCTTTATCTCCCTCCATGTCACTCTCTCTTTCGCTCCATGCACCTTATTCTCTATCTGTCTCTCGTCCCAGTTTGCTTTGCATAAAGACAGTCTGCAGACACAGAGGAAATGCAGTACTCCAGCTGCCTGTATCACAAGAGAGTAATATGAATTACAAAAAAGAGAAATTGACCTAATAAGAGCCATGTTTAATATTGCAAAATGATCTTCAGCTTGCAAAACCCCTTCAGGGCAATGTGAATTAGTTATGCTCATGCAGAGCGGCCTCTTAATTCGACGAATTCTGCACTACCTGCATTTGTTAAATGGCTTTCATATAGCTCAAGTAATAATGAACAGCCTGAGTGTGTGAAAGTGGCAATTATACAAACATTCAATATTTAGAAAGCATTTTATCACTTGTTGTTCGATTTAAAGTGACAGTCAGAAGACCAGAATCACCTGGTCAGTGCCGGACAGAAATCTTCTCTGCGTGTACTCTCAAAGCTTCTCAAAGCAAAAGACTGGATTTGGGTGAAATCCAAAACTCAGTGTGGAAAATCCAAGATAAAATCTGGCATTTAAATTAGTAGTTCGCTCAAAAATCAAAATTCTGCCATTATCTACTCACTCTCATGCCGTTCCAAACCCATATGCTGTTTACTTTTTTTCTGTGGAACATAAAAAATAGAGACATTTTTGAAGAATCTTCATACAGGTCTTGATAGTGAGTCTGTTAAGGATAAAAAGTATTTAAATGTAGTCAATCAACTTGTGTGTTATATATATTTCAAGTCTTCAAGTCATTTTGTAAGGAACAGACAGCCATTTAGGACGTTATTCACAAACTCAATAATTCACTGGAACCAAATCACTGAGTTGGATTTAAGAAACGGATCAATCTAATTAGTTCATGAATCACACTTTTGAGCCTGTTCTTTTCACTATACTAACCATTTCCATAAAATCGAACAAAACAATTCATTCAGGAACACAACTGATTCCACTCTCTAGTTCAACTCAATCATTCACGGTGGTTAACAACTCACTGGAAGGGATTATTGAAGATTGTTACTAAATAAAGTAAATTTCACACAAAATTTTTGTATGACTTCAAAAGACCTGGAACATTATTCACATGTTGTATTGCCTTTTATGGTGCTTTTTTCTCAATTTTTGGAGGAGGAGGTCACTATGAACTGTTTTTGTATGGAAACAGCCTTCATAAATTTTATTAAGCATATGGTTTTGGAACCACATGAGGATGATTACAAATTATAGAGCCTTCATTTTTTGAGTGAACTATTTCTTTTACATCCTGTTTACATTTTGTCTTCATTAGCTGTTTTAAAAGCATCATAAATTCAAGCACAACAGACTTTGCACCTTCAGAGCCAGCACCACAAAGTACACCATGTCTGGATCAATGCAACAACAACAAAAAAATCAGTACAGTTCAACTAGTGCTGAGGACCAGGAAACCTGATCTTAGATCAGCATTTCAACACAAGAATGTTCCTCCAAGCACAGTCCTTGTAAACCGATGGTCTGCAGCGAGCAGAATAAGGGTGGCATTCTGCCAACATTCCTCAAAGGCTTTTAAAGCACAAACCCTGATAAGAACCCATGGCCAGCTGGTCACCCTTTGCTCCTCAGTGTTCATGCCGAGGCTGTCGGGGAGGAAAGGGCTAACAGCTAAACCATCCATCCTGTACTTTTTCCAACACCTTCATCTAAAAACTATTTAAAAGTCAAAGTGTCCATGATGCTGATACTTTTTACATTACTTTAGCCAGGAGCGCACTGAACAGTATCATAGTAAAACAACTTAAGTGCATCAACAACAGTATATTTAGAGGTTACGTGATGCTTTTTAGGAGTTCAGCCAGAGCCTTACTGCCACTTAGTCCATTTTGAGACAGATCCAATGTTTTTTTCCATGGTAAAATGTCTTGTACCACCATGGACTTTGGTATACAATTGGAGTTCCGTTTAAAAAGAAAAACAGCAATATTACATTATCTAAATGTCGTTTACATAAACTAAGCGCGTGCAATTTAGCAGACACCTTTTCTCCAAAGAGACTCATAAACTAAAAGGACAGGACAGCCAGTTTTTTCAAGTTTATTGCTTAGAAAAATAGGAAAATAGTTTCCTATGGTCTTTCTCTGGTCACGGCATGGTCCAGAATGACCAAATATCACTATCATAGGAATATTATAAACATTCTTGGACTGTCATCATGGTCAATTTTATTCTTAAATCGGCCAGTTTTCAGAACTCAATCTGCTTTGAAACTTTTATCTATCAGCTTTTAAAATGGGCATGTGGTCATTCAAAAAGAATCTCACCCAAGTCTAAATTTATATCTGAAAGAGGAAAAAAAGTAGGAAAAAAAGAACATGCTGGAAACGTTTACAACAAAACAAATCTGAGTGAGCCATAGGAAGCGTTCCAGCATCTATGTGCTTAGATTAACTGTAGAGAGAGATTTTATTACTCTAGTTTGGCTTGGTCTTACTTTAAAACTTTTACAGCTCTGTACTCAAGTATGGCTGCTTATTTAAATCACCCTCGAATAAATACAGCATACGTTTAGCTTTAGCTTTCACTGCAAATGCCCATTTTTGGCTTCTTCTTAGCATCTATTTAAAGACACAAACCAAATCCTTCCAAACCGCACAAACTGAGTTTTGCCCAAGCCGAGAGAAGTTCCTAAAAGGAACGTCTGAGTCGCTGAGCCGCTGAAGTTTGATTAAGTCAGAGCCCCTGAGGCGGGAGGTCTCATCATCCCAGATAAATCTCTGGAGAGAGGAGATCGCCGGGGAGTATTACTAAAAATAAATAACGCATGGACATCATCTCACTAAAACACACATCAGGGGGAAAAAACACACACACACGCTACTAGAATGCAGAGCCTGAAGGGTTGCGTGTGTAATGCGGAGACTAACGCTCCAGTTTTTTGTCAATTTTGTCTAAATAATTTAAAACAATAAAACACTAAAAACTAAAATCAGTCCATTTAAATGCTACAAATAAATGTAAATTTTAAAACATTACAAATGCACAAAACAAAAATGGATATTAATTTTGAGATTTGCTAAAGATTACATTTAAGTGGTAATACATTATTACTGTTTTTAAAGACTATGAAAACGGCAAAGGTAAAAATGGAGAAATTAGCATGAACAGCTAAATATCCATTATCAACCAATACTGATAAATTAAAAATAACTTTTATATGGATAACTGATATTGTACCGTTAGGCTATATCATGCATCCCTACTTGTCTTAAGAAACTTTAGTGAGATGATCACAGATCTTCTCCAGTGCAAAAGATTAAAATCTCAAAATAGTCATCAACATCCCATCCATTGATGATTCAGAACACTTTTTAAGACCTTTACCACCTTTTGCCAGGAATAACTTGGCAGAAGTAGTTTCCGTTTACTAAAAAAAGCAGAGATGTAGATCAGGATTCAGTTTCAGCCCAGTTGAGGATGCCAGACCACCATTCCCCCCTCTTCTTTCCTTTTAGAGTGCAAACGATTTGACCCTGGGCATCTTCACCTTCAACTACCCTCTGGAAGAAAAATCAATGGCTTTGGTATTCAGGACACACTGCTCCTGCTTAACCTTTGACCTTTCGACCCAGTCAGACTGTGTCAGGAGGAATATGTAGTTTGTCTAAAAGGGGTCAAATGTTTTTTAAAAGTACTGTCACTTAAAACACTACAGGGTGGTCCGATGCACTCTGGGAGGCAAATATGCCACCTTCATTTTCAACAGGAAACAAAGAAACTCCACAAATAATTCTTCAACTCAAATTAGAGTCATTCTAAGAGATCATCAAACTTTTAGATTAACATATTCCTTCAGCTGCTAACCTAAAATCACTATACACGCACTGTCTCTATCTTTCTCTCGCTCTTCTTATTTTATAGAAGACCCACCAGGAGACTATTACGACAGAATAATAGCTGTGGAAACGATTCTGCTAAAGAAACATAATATTATTAAAGTGAAGTACAATCTGCCATTGTCCCTTTCCCATCTGCTGGTGGTGTGTGATATGAGAGATTTATAGAGCAGTTCAGCATGTTAGTTTAACTGATTGCACATTCTGTGTGATAATAACCTGCCAATCGTCACAGAGGAACGAGATTAGCTCTTCCCGTCTATCAACACGCAATTATCATGCTAATTGAGAAAGAACCAAAAATATAATCGAAATCTGAAGTGAAAGCAGCATTGCTGTATCGCTAAGCGCTATGGATAACTGTGGTTGAATGGTTTGCTCAGTGAGCTTTGAGGGACACACTGAATGGTCCACGTACTGTATGCTTCAGCCAGCAGTTAATTAACAGGCCACAAAAGGTAAAGTATCTGTCTAAAAAGGTCTTGCCCATGTTGTGACCTCAAAAGCAGAGATATAAAAATTCAAAATTATTTTTTTCATATTCTTACATATAAATTATGCTGCCTATTTAGGGCTGCACAGTTAATTAGAATAAAATCACATATAGGATCTCCTGTTACAGCGGTCTCAGAGCTGAATGCTCCACACAAACTCCAATTTGCTTATAATGTGCCTTATAATGGGAGTTAATGTGCATTAATGTGCTTATAATGTGTATTCTGACATTTACAAATTTCTCTTGAGTCATTATACAAATAAATAACAACACTGGGTCACAGAAAAGGAAGAAATGACAGCAATATATCAGATGAAATGATGTGCAAGTGAAGAAATTACAACAAATACATAACAAAAAAAAAATAAAAATATACATATTATACCATTTAATTTGATTGAACTTGAATATTAATTTAATATTAACTTAATACTAATACTGCTATTATTAATTAGACTTTTTATTAATTTCATTTTTTTACTTTAGCAAATGAGGTATAAATGCAAATATTTTTCAATATTTCCCAAAACTTAATTCAATTTGTTGACCAAATCATGCAGCCATTTATAGTATCCATTCAGTGAATTGGAAGGGGGGAATATGGCTGTGAAGGTGGGCTTCACGGAGCAAAAAAGACCTCAAAAGCCAACTAATGCATTTGTAAGCCTATTTTCACCCTATATTCAAGCTCATATATTCCATGTGACACACCCTGGGGAAGAAGTCCAGTTACTGTTAGTATATGATGATGAGATACACCGGAGATATTTTTAGGGGGCCTGTCTAGAGGGAGGTTTGAGTGGGATGGGGGGCAGACTTGATTATTTCATGGAGTCTTGAACGCCCCCCAGTAATATCCACTGTGATCACTATATGATGACACAAGGGACTGGAGAGCGAGAGAGAGAGAGAGAGAGTGTGAGAGAGACACAGAGGAGAAGCGGCGGAGAGACAATCTAGGTATATGCCTGTAGTGAGAGATGCATTGGGGGTAATATCAGTCTCTGTGGTTGAAATGTGTTTATGGCGAGTTGTTTTTCATACATCAGAGATTGCTCCGCAGGGATGAGCTGCAGGCCAACACGCAGATAATGTGAGAAAGCAATAAAGCAAGATCAAATGAAGCAGCCTGGAAGCACTACACTAGAAATGTGTGTGCGCGTGTCTGTGGGAGAGAGATATTTGCTGGTACCTGTTATACCACAAATAGCTTGAAAGGATAAAAGACCAAAAAAGACTGTGATGTACATGCACACATGCATTTCCCTTCCTACATGCACAGCTGATCATCATATGGTTAACGGTCGGTGGGACATACTTGAGGAATGTGAGGTGGTGGTCGGGGGTTATTAGCGAACGCTCTGGCCGAGAGCCAGGGGGGTTATTTTATACCCCTTCCTCAAGTCTCAATTCTGGCCCCCACATCCACAGCCAGGCCTAAAAATAAGCCCCGTCTCTAAAAGAGCATTTGCAGAAACATAGTGCAAGTGGGACGTCTGTTTCTAATCTGAAACTCGACAGGGTCCAAACCAAACCCAGGTTATCTGCACACGCTCACAGAAATTGGCTCAGACGTACAAAGCAGGTATTGAGCTTTAAACCTTCAGATTGGCCTCTTTCTGAGAACTGCATGAGAATGCCTTCGCAGTATCTACAAAGGTCATACTAGACTTTCTATTTATAGGGGGTTTGGAAATCAGAGGGATTCGAAAATGGCACTAGTGGTCACGCTAAATGTACACTACAAAGTTCATGCTAAAACACACCTGAGGATGAATCACAAACCGGATGGCATGATGGTGTATACTGTGCAACAGTAAATATACTTGCAGGGCTATCAGTAGGTACGACTGGTTGACATTATTTATGTGTGAAGACATGGAGTTTTATTAAAGGGACAAATCACCCAAAAATAAAAATTCTGTTATTTTATTCACCTTCATGTTGTTCCAAACCTGTATGAGTTTCTTTCTTATGTTGAACATAAAAGAAGATATTTTGAAGAATTCTGAAGAACCAAACATTTGTTGGTCCCCATTGACTTCCATAGAAAGGAAAGAAATACTATGGAAGTCAATGGGGGCCATCAACTGTTTGATTACCAGCATTCTTCAAAATATCTTCATTTATGTTCTACATAAGAAAGAAACTCAAACAGGTTTGGAATGACATGAGAGTGAGTAAACGATGACAAAATAAATTTTTGTGTGAACTATCCCTTTAAGGCATTTGGCAGAGGTTAGCTGACAAGGTGCATTAATATAGAATTTAACGGATATGCAGGTGCAGTTGTGTGTGTGTGTGTGTGTGTGGCTGATCCAATCAGATTTCAGGATCTAAAATAAAATAAAAAATTTATACTTTTTAAATAATGATTTATTGTTCAAGTGTTACATAATATGAAGCCATTTTTTGCCAGACTTGATTTCTTACGAATAATCTTATCTTTTGGTTTGCATCCATCAAGTTCCAAATAAATCAAATGAAATGAGAATGCTTTCATTAATAACATATTTTACTGCATTATCCAAAACTAGGCATTAGTGTTGTCAAAAGACCCGGTATTTCGGTACCAAGTCGGTACTAAAAAAATGAAAACGTTACGGTACCAGGTTTTCTTAAGTACCGGTGGTACAGAGTACCCGGTCAACCCGGTTCTTGATGCGCTAAACGAAAGCTAGCCTCTTCCAGTGTTGCCAAGTCCGCGGTTTTACCGCGGAATTGGGCTGCTTTAACACTGTTGCCGCGGGTTGTTTTTCATGTCCGCGGGTTGAAAAACGACACCATTAACGTGATATTTAGCCCCTGGAATGCGAATTTTACCAGGGGAACCCTGCCAAAACATGCGTATTTTATCCCCGGAATGCGATTTTTAACGGGGGACCCCCTCGAAACGTACCGAGAACCGTGGATTTTCACTGGTATTGGTACCGAATACTGAAATTTTGGTACCGTGACAACACTACTAGGCATGTTTGTTTATTATATAAACCTTTTTTTTTTTTTACAGAATTCCCAGTAAAACAAAAATACTCAGTCACACTTGAAAATTTAAATGTATTAGAAATATCAGCCAAGTGACATCATGCTTTTCTCAGAATTAACTTTCATCATGATTTTCTCAGAACTATTTTTCTAGCAATTACTTTAAATCCATTGGTCCCAAGGTGATTTATCAGTTGTTTTATAATTCCCAGCCAAATCTATGTGAACACAGTTTTAAAGTTATTTTTGCGTTTTGAAGTTATTTTGTAGGGATGTAACGATTAACCGCGAGCCGGTTGAAAATCGATTTAAATATGTGACGATTCAAATCTGTTGAGATGCTAAACAAATCGCGATTAATTTAGGGGTAGGAGTTTATATGAATGTCTGAGGGGAACTTACTGTCTTTAGAAAAGTTTAGATGGTATTTTTTCTTTTCATCTTGCCTCTGTATAATGCACATTACAGTAAAGTTCATAAGTGCAGGGCTGCTTTGACAGCGGAAACCAAGGAAACGCTTTAAGCGCCACCTGCTGGAGAGAGTGAATCTGTGTCTCATTCAGCTCGTCCGCTGTTTCATGCAGATATTTTTATGTATAGTTTCACAAAACTGAAGTCAAACCATTCTGTTTTTGCTTCAAATTTCGAAATTATACAATCCAATTTAGATTAAAAACTGATCATGTTGCATGTATGTAGCATCTTTGTTTGGATCATGATTAAAATGCAGTGGTTGCCTCTAATTTTAAATGGAAAGAGCACAGACAAAGCCTTATTTTGTTTATATGAAGAGATTTATTTATTTGTGTTACTTATTTATTTGATTTGGGGCTTGTTTTAAAATTTCAATTTAGTTTTGTTATTTACATTTACATTATATTTAAATTGTCATTTAGCAGACGCTTTTATCCAAAGCGACTTATAAATGAGTACAATAGAAGCAATCAAAACCAACAAAAGAGCAATAATATGCAAGTGCTATATTAGAAAATAACACGCTGATCGTGGGCTGCTTTTAAATGAACATTTATTTATAAAACAAAGTATCTTCTTTGGCCATATTAGCCTACTTAATAGCATTAACACAGGCTTTACTCCTTTCAAACTTTATCTGGAATGTCACAGTTTCTGTCACTGTCACTTCCCGATCAGGCGAACGAACACACGAACGATTTGTAACATTGATGATTTATTTTATCCACCCGCAAATAATCAGAATGCAATTTAAAGCGGGAGAAACAGAGGTTTCCCCGGTAACAGCTGTACACAAAGCAGCGCTGAGCTCACA
>NW_015540949.1:100860-151860 GCF_001515605.1 Sinocyclocheilus anshuiensis
CCCGATGAAACCGTCTATATAAAGCTTGAAGCATCAGAATCGGCATCGGTATCGGCCGATCACCATGACAAGAAATTGGTACTCAGTATCGGTTGCAAAAATCCTGATCGGAGCATCCCTAAGTGTTATATTTCAATTTCACAAAGAAATGTGCAGCATTTTGTCCAAGCAATAATAAAAGGACACATTTAATTTATAATTTGTCTTAAATCTCATTTTGTAAAAAAAAAAATACAAAAAAATCGTGAATCGAATAGTGAGTTGAGTGAATCATTACATCCCTATTATTTTGTGACTTGGTTTATAATGTGCATTTTGTTTCATAATGCAAAGACATTCATACATTTTCCATGCGTATTTTCAAGGCCACTGTATATGTATTAATATATAATAAAAATATATTTTTAAAATCGTATATACAATTACTTATACCAAGATACAAGGTTTTAGTAATACCACCTGCTCCAACGCACACACAAAATAAATTTCAACTTCTGCTGTGTTTCGGTGCTAGTCCTGGCTGAGTGACGGGTGGTGTTGCGCTACCTTGGGATTCCACGGCCTCTGTGAGAGGAAGAATCTCCTTATCTTCAAGCTGTAATTTCCTGCTCCGTTTCACTCTTTAAAGACATAAAAATTCTCATTTTAAAAACATGCAGTGAGGCAGTCAAGTCATTTATCCAGCACTAACTCTGATGAGTGCATTTCAGATGCTCTTTATAGCCGCCTATAAAAGTTACAGCAAAACAAAACACAAACAAACCTGAAACACTCAGAGAGACTCTTAAAGGTCACCGTCATGCCAATAATATAAAACACATATAAAAGGCCTTTTTTCTTGCTTAGAGGCTGTCAATAATGCTGAACACCTGAGAAACACCAGAAAGAATCAGCAGTTTCAGCATTAATCCAAACACTGAGAATCAACAACCGACTAGTCGATTAGTGAGGCTTACGGTTTTATCTTAGGAATGTACCAATTAGGGGTGGGCGATATACTGGTAGACACGATTAACTGGTAGAAATTTGTCAACCATTAGAGATTTTGGACTATCGTCTCTATCACGGTAACATGCTCATGTGACATTGCTGTGCTACGCGGTCATGAAAACGTATTGTTTACATGCGTTTTTAAACATTGCCGTTTAAAAACAATTGATTTTAAGCCGATGCAATTAGCAATGAAAGAGAACTCATTTCACTATATGAAGCATGTGAAGACGGAGCTCAGAGCGTGGGAGTATTGAACCGAGTTATTTTTGCTGCTTTATAAGCCTTGAACAGTTAAATACACACACCTGTATGTGTCAAAATCTATGCCCATCTTTGCAAGTATCCTCATAAATACAGTAATTAAGGTTAAGTGAAAGCAAACAGCTGAGAAAGAAAACACATGTGTAACAGACAGTATATTGGATCCAGGCAGCTCTTAATGTGACAGCAGTCTAATATTTCTGCTGTCTGTCATTCATATTAATCAAGCAACAAAAGAGAGAAAATCTCTCGCTGCTCTAGACTAAACCACTTTTGTAACTTTAATAACAAGAAATATACATTTAATTTACACAGAGAAGAATATGAAGCACTTTTATACATTTGATTACTTTATACAATGTATATAGCATTTCTTATTTATTTGTTGTACTATAGTTTTTTTTGTCTTATTGCTTGTAATTATTTTCATATTCTTATTTAATCACTGACTGTTACTTGTCTTCAGTAAGCTTGAGTTTTTTGTTTGTGTTTTAATTTAGGTTATTATTAGTTTTTTTTGCGATATAGCTAGGCACAGGTGACAAGAATTATGAAATTTCTATGGTATCAAATTTTGATATCATAAAGACCTAATTTATAGCAAAAATAAATATATTGTGATATATATTGTTGCTGCGAAATAAAATTACTCATATTGTGATAAGATTTTGGTCATATCACCCACCCCTAGTACCAATATAAAAAGTCTGACTGATACCAATAAGCTGATATACTAATTGTACTCAAACATTACGTTCCCACGCTATTTAGTCTCAATAATGTAATTTATTAAATTATAAGTGTTATTTAGATTCATTTTAAGAGAGCATTAGATGAGGGATGTAAGGCTATTTTAGAGTAAAATTAATACGCACAAAGAAATATCTAACCCCAAACAATATAAAAAACATCACAATATTGGATATATTTGATTTGTTTGCAATAAAATTCCCTCTTGGACAAGCATCTTTAAATTAATCCTGCCACATTCACAGAGAAAAATCTTCTCCCCTTCCGTTGTGCTCAGTCTAGCCATTTTTGGACATAATAACCTTATGTAAACACCCCCTAAGAAACCCATCCAATAATCCATCAGGTGAACCTGAAAGCAGTTTAATTACCCAAGGCTTCCAGTTCAGGCAACCCACGGACTAGTTGATTTTAAAAATGTGTAGTTTTGCACATTCCCAGGAGGAAACCACTCACTCTTCAAATCAGATTCCATCCTCTAAATTCATTAGAGGGTGATGAAAGCAACATAAATGGCTCCATAATAACCTATATCAGATTATCCATGTATGAACAATGCTTTATCTTCCACCACAAGTGGGAAGAATGGTTAACATTACGTCCTTCCTGAGGCATTCTGGGAAATAAACATATTATAAAGGAGCCCTGAGAGTTTAAAACCAGATTAGAAAGTTGAAGGCTCACAACAATTCCAGCACAAGCAGGTAATCAATGCAGCAGGAAGAGTTGTTCCATTATAAAGTGATTAAGAGATCATTTAAAGCACAATCTGGAGCAACCCCAAGCCCACCACCCTGGAGTGAGACAATCAATAACCTGTATGTATGGAGAACAGTAATTAAAATGGAGAGCTGCAGTTCGCATTGCAGGTTGTGGTGGGAGATTGAGAGGCTTCGGATGGCGGTTTGGGGAGGAAAGCCCATGGATGTGAGCTCAGCTTGAATTCTAGCATACCAATGTGACGAGTACAAAAAGGTGTCTGTGTGGAGTCTGGAGGCTGAGGATATGGTTGAATATTCTAATGAGGCGAACGGGGTAATCATGACTAAAAAGAAGAAAAAAGAAATAATAAAAACAATGACACACTTCAGCGATTTCACACGGTTATCACTCAGTCTCCATTTAGCTCTCATTACTCAGCTAGCCTTACATTCTTAAAGATGACAGTTTGTGTAGGCAGCGACTTCTTTCCTCATGAATCACAATGTGTGCGTGCATGAGGACGTGATCCACATGGTGTATTTGTTTTCACAGAACTGACAAAAGAAATTTAATGATATTCATTACATTTATAAGGTCAAATGTTGACAGCTAATAAAAGACAATATGGGTTTATAACTTATTTTTAATGAAGGATGCACAATATATTGGTCATCGTCATTTTATTTAGCATTGGGTTCTATATTTGTTTGTGCATACTCACTTGCACAAATTTAATTTTTAAAATACCTCTGTTGTCTTCTAATGCTCACTGAAAGTATTTAAAGATTATTTAATGTAATATTAAGCAAATCTCATTATGATTTCTTAGTGTATATTATCATGTTCTGATATCCACATTTACTAGCATTTAAGATGATTGATTTTAGTTTTTAGCACTTTATTTTGAAACGATTTACCATTGAAAAATAAAACAAAATAAAATAAAAAATAGCCTTTTTTATATTGGCCATATATCAGTTAGCAGCCAAAACATTCAATTTTATTCAGAATTCTATTATTGGTGCATTTGTATTATTAATAATTGATTAAACACAAATAAAAACATAAAATAAAGTATTGTTCTTGTAATTCCTATAATCTCCATCTAAGTGACAACAGCTTTTGACAGGAGAAACACAATCGCTGTCATGTTTATTTTGTCATGAAAGCCATCAAAGCAATAAAAAAGTCGCTTTGGACCTCATCAGACATCTGTTAGATCAGGATTTTCAAATCCACTTTGTCTTACCTACATGCAACTCATTACAAGCATGGAAATGAATGAAACATCATCTGTAGTGAACAAGCGATCTGCCTTTCCTTTTTCTGCATTTAATCGCTCTTAATTTGCAAACATATCTCTGTCTTTGTGTAGTGTCTGGACACACTCCATCTCAGCGTGCTTTGCAGGAGTGGCCATTTCTCTGTCTCTCTCAATCTGTGCCGGCTGCTGTGGTTCTGCGCGTGATGTTTGACAAGAGGTTAAAGTTTCAGAAAAATGGCTTACAAAGCTGCTGGAAGCCAGGCAGGCTGTCCAAGGGCAGAAGGGAGCTGAGGGCTGAGGCCTGTAACTCGTCCAAAGTGATGTCCAACACACACTCGTCCTCTCTCAGTTTGCATCACTCTTTTTATTTTTTACTGGGTTCAGTGCTTACTCACCCAGGCTTTACAGCCCAGTGCTAGCTCTTCTAGTAGTGACAGTGCATGCCTCAACTTACACCTCCAATGATTGGCCATTTTCCCCAGCTACACCACCATCAAGACTGTATTTTAAAATAAATAAATAAACATCTACACACATATTTTCAGACAAGGACCAACCAATTTATGCCACAATGAAAACTGAATTTCCTCTCAAACTGAACTGGACCATATTATTTGCTGGACTCTACAATCAAAAAAAAAAAAAACAGGGTCCTTATGTACTATAAAGCTTTGCGTAAAAAGTGTTTGTACACACAAAAAGCTTCAGATTTGTATAACTGTACACCAGAGCCTGCACAAAATTTCCAAATCCTAGTCAGCAAGATTTTGCATACATAGCTACATCCCTACCCTGACTTTTGCCCAAAGCAACCATATACAATATGGAGCTTACAACACCTAGTTTTACTATGCATAACCTCATCTGCATATAACTTCTATATGCAAATTCCCAACCAACTGTAATGCTAGTGTTTAACGGTAAAAAACAAAGATGATAAATGCTGTGCCCATATTGCACATAATTATGGCAAGTTTATTTGTATAAATTCTGATATTTGCGTTGAAAATTGCATACACATTTCAATGTCTATTTTGTGTATACGCAACATTCATACACCATACCCCTGGTTTTTAGGATTTATTTGTTTCCTATACAAAGGTATTATGTCTCCCAATTTGAACATTTAAAATGAATTCTGCAGAAATTAACATTGCCCATTTAATTTCATATCAATACAAGTTATTAACTTCTTAAACAGGGTATTTTATGTTTGTATAGACATTTGCTGGAGAACTGGACCCCTAAATCTAAAGTCAGTTTTTACAAAATGCATGCAATAATAATTTTACCAAACACTACATGGGCAATGAATAATTGACAGACAGACACTCCCTGCTTATCCCAAAATTCAGCCATGCTACAGCCTTTTTTGTGCCATGATTTTTACTGTCCCAATCTGGCCACCCCATTAAAAATATCCTGGAGGCATCACAGCTTGCCTTACACTAGAGTAAGAATAGAACTGGTACTTGGACTCTGCTGAAGATTTTAACAGAATTACCTTAAGTGTGAATGTGTGACAAATTAGAATCATCGACCACCAACAACTTGATAACAGAGTTTAGCACAATGATGCCATTCATTACAGCAGATTACAGAGGCCTGGCAGAGATGCCACAACCTCTCAGCTGGAATCCTAAACCTGTAGGGCTATTTAGCATTTGTGCATTTGTATATAACGCCGGGACTCGCAACTTCTGGAGATGCTCATAATAGCTGGAACGCCACAAGTTGTACCCACCCAGAGAGAGGAGGCCAGGTTTGAAAGCCAAGGCCCACTGATCGCGCTGCCATGCTGGGGCTGGCTGCCCCCGCAAGAGGGCTGCGTAATGGATGATGCCGAGGCCCTAGGTCTGACAGGTAATAATTCACTCCCCAGGGGTACGAGACCCCTCACTGGACTAAGGCAGCCAGGCAGGAACAACAGCTCTCATTCCACTGCACCCCAACAGCCTCGTAACCCTCCTCTCCAGGTGCATCTTCCAGCTATTGGCTACCCTGTTGCTACGGGTTACAACAATCAACATGAAATATGAGGGGCCATTATAGTGCAGAGTGAACTCCCCAGAGTAACTAATTGAAAGTGATCCATTGTGTCTCACAGCCGGTCCAGAACAGGTACACGGTGGTTGTTTAGTCCGCATTCAAATGTAGAGAATGAATTGACTTGCATTTGTTCCATTCTAGAGTTTCAATCCATCATAAAAATGGCTATGAATAACTAAAGCAGGGTAACAAGTCTCCAAAGTAAATTGTCCTCGTCTGATGAAATGTGTAGCACCAAAGCTATTTTAGCTCTCATTACCCTAAGATCCATTAGGAGCGCACAGCCATCCACTCCACACGGCTAGCGTAACATCATTTGGGGCAAAACTACAGCAGTGGAAATTGGAAATAAAATTACACCCAGGCTATATGCATCATTACCCTACCTAGAGGCAGTCACGATGGGCTAAGACAAAACTAGAGGTTAATTTAAAGGAAAAATGCCTCCTGTGTCCTGTACATGTCTGACTATCAAAGATCTCCTTCTAGACGAGCAGGTTAATAATTATAGAGGATCATTAGGGTTTAAACCAGGCTTTTAACCAAAACAAAGACTAGAGATGTCTGTACCTGTGCTCATTCCAAATGGATCTGGCTGCCAAATTGTTTTGCTCCAAAATGACAGTTAAATTATTGAGAACTATTCTCGGTAAAATAGCCAAAGCAATCTGCGAGCAAAATGCAGCTTCCGGCAATTTCACATTTCATGTACTCTTTCCTTGGTCACAACATGTTCAAAAATTGTAGAGTTTTTTTTGTATACAGCTTGAACAGATGTGACTTAAAGGTACAGTTCATCCAAAAATGAAAATTCCATCATTAAATTTCTGTCTTTTGTAGAACACAAAAGAAAATAATGTCTCTTCTTTTGTACATACGATGAAAGTCAATTGGGGTCAAATGTTGTTTGAACTCCAACGTTCTTGCACGTTCAGCAGAAGAAAAATATCATGCAGGCTTGGAATGAAATAAGGGTGAGTAAATGATGACAGAATGTTCATTTTTTTAAACTAGCCTTTTAAAGGAAGAAGAACATAGACACATTTTCCACAGAACAACAAGTGAGCGTTGACCTCCAGCAATTCAAAAGCCAGCACAGTATATTCAAGGGTAATTGTAACACATAAACAATATCTAATAGTCTTAAAATCAGCGAAGTAAAACAGAGAGAAAAGCTATTTAAGTGGAAAACATCACACTCTCTGACTGTATTCATAATACTGGAACCCATTAAAATTCTACTTGGGTCACTTCAGAATTACTGGTTGAATATTTTAAGTGCACTTATATTGCAATTATGGAGTATGGACCAAACCTACTTATTAAATAACAGTTATCAAACGTTTAAAAAAGAGAAAGAAATACCACAGGAAAATGTCTAATGATAGCTCAGTGAGCTATTCATTATTCAATAACACTTAGATGATTCAAGGCAACCTCGGGGTAGATGCCAGAAATATACCTCCTGCACCCGGAGGGATGAACCCTTCAAGCTACTCTTAGTCTTGCTCACGGTTGAATTTTATCAGGAACAAAAGCGCTTTAAGAAATCTAAAGCAGGGTCAAACAGTAACCAGCACTTGGAGCAAAAACATCATCGAAAGTGACAAAAAACAAAACATTGGGGCAAAAATGACTGATCTATAACAAAGGAACCAGTAATGTTCTCAAGCAAAGCATTTGTGTTATGATATGTACAGATATTACAGAAGCTTTTGCATTTGATACTAATCTGATAGGTGACAGCCATAATTGTTCAGAATGAGAATTTATTTCTATTGATTGATCCATTTAATGGACATAAATGGATGACAAATAGTCCGTTTTATAGAGTTACAAAACAATACACCCTCATAATAGAGGGAAATAAGCCTGGAAATCAATTCCAGTGGTCAATATTGTCCTTTAAAAAAAAAATCTCACAGTGCTACGAAAAGCATAACTGTTCTATCTGGGTATTTATTGTGAGGTTTTCTTGTTATTTTACCAAAGCCAACATGTAAACTTACAGTACTAATTACTGCTAGGTCAAAAACATAACTATTAACAATTTCAAAAAGGATCACTGAAACGTCTGCTTTTGAAACGCTCACGCGTGCCCTCTGAAGAGAGCTTGCTCGTGCAGTCGACTGCGCGGTCAAATGCACTTCTCCGTTAAAATGCAGATCTTGCCAAGATATTAGACACGGTCAGCTTTGTCTTAAGTTTACGTACACAGACAGGATGAAAAAAAATCTAATATGTCAGAACAGAGCTGTGCATTAGGTGCTGCACTGTAAATGCAGCCTAAACCTCCCGCAGTCCATTATGTCATTAATAATACTCAAACAATATCGGCAGGGAAAAAAGAAAATCACTCCCTCACTGCTCTCATCTGGATAACTTTAAGCTTTAGCTTTAATAAGCCCTCTAGGGTTAGATACTGGAAAACGTCAAGCACTCTTTGTTCCTAATGCGTTTCTTTGTTCTCTTCGTTTTATTACGTTTACTTTTCTTACCTAAGCGATGTGTATTTAACTGAAAAATAGTCGAAGCTTATATGCCACTATATTAAGTATTGATTTGCACTTTTAAATTAATCAGTCTAATAGTTAGGAGTGTGCTGAATAGCAACGCAGCTTTGCTGTAATATCGAGAAGAGTGAAATGTAACTAATGCCAACGACTAATGAAATCTTGTATCGTGACAATAACAGTTGTAAAACTGTGATGTTTCGGATTATCCACAGCTGTCGTCAAAAAAACGACATAAATATGCTTGAATATCCCATATTTATTTTTTATCATAATTGTTTAGTGGAAACAATCTTTTTTTTTTGTTTTTGATTTCTGCACTATCACCACGGTAAATATCTGTAAGCGTAATTAATTCGTCGCCACACAGCTGGTAAAGGTGCGCAACACGCTGAATGAATACTGCACTCTCAGCTCTGTGCCCAAGGCCAAACTCCTCCAAAACCACAGATCAGCAGTCCAAAACCAGCATGCCCGTCTTTCTGGACTAGGATATACGGCTTCCTCTTTATATTCTACTGTCCAGCTTACTAGTGCCGCGCGCTTGTTATCTGAACAACTGAACGCTTTCGTGCAGAGATTGTAACCGCAGACACGATAAGTGTTTCACGTGCAAACACTAGTCTAACCAGTACAGGTTAAACTGGAAAACGGAAATACTTCACGTGTCATCATGTGTTGCTCATCAACATGACCAACGTGTGTTCTCTATGTTGTCAACAACTAGCCTATGTCACAGCATCAGGACAACCCAGTGGTTTTGATTTCCATGAGCCAAGAAGACCAGTGCCTTGCGTAGCCTATACACGTTTGAAGAACACCTACAACGTGCAAAACTAAGAATATGACGAGTAAATCAGATCAGAACCGCATTGTCTGTAGCAATAAAGGCTGCGTTCATGTCGCCACTGACTGCAATATTTACCGACCTGATATGATACCTGCTTCCCCCCCCCCAAACTGTCCAAAAAATCGCAGTTTCCATCCTATCCAAACTTCGCTGACTGTCACGGCCAGAGTTCAAATCATATAAACCGACAAGAAGAAAAAACTTCTTACAAAGGAGAAAACCAGCTCATTTACCTTTGCTTGCCTTTTTAATTTTCCTTTGTGCTCGTGCAGAGGGATGATTCCTTGCAGACGCGAAGCTCGTCCGTATTAAAACACAGACGAAAAGGACAAGCAGGTTGTTTGTTTAGTGTTCCCTCAATTGGTTCGTTGTGTTCATTAATCGCATTGGTAAGAGCGGAGCACCCTTTGGCACACACAGTTGACACGCCTATGAAAAAGCAAGCCTGCGCTAAAACTCTATTACATTGTGAACGATCGCTCCCAAACCACGCCCCTGGCTTTCGAGTGACAGGTCGCTTGCCCAATCGGAATCCGCTGAAGTGTTTTGGATGTTCTCTTTAAAAGTTTCTCATAATCCCCGCCCAAAACGTGAACTGTTTGAACTGTAGATCCTTTTACATGACTAGTCCATTAAATGTCCAAAACAGCTGGCCAGAAAAGAGCCAGTAGTGTATGAGGTAATTGCATTTAGAATGACCTCATAAAATAAAGGCGTTTGTTCCAAAATGGGGATTTGTAACGTTTAGCAAAATAACATGTTACTAAGAGATAATATTTTCCCCCTGGCATTCATTTTTACAGGTATTTTTTTACCTTTTTTTTCCTAACCACAAAACAGCTGTGTTGACAATCTATTGTGTCTGATATTTAAAATAAGTTAATTTAAATACATTCTCAGCATAGAACAATTTCTGGCTGTTACTCGTCATTAAATTCAGATCAACTTCACATACAAAGATAATTATAAATAATTCACAAAATCTCGTAACATAATAAACGCTCTGCTAGAAAACATTTTACAGATCTGGCTTAGAATACAATATTATGAATTGTTAAAAATAATTTATGTGAAAACTATACATGTACACACAGCACACACACATATACAGTAGTCAGCATTTGAAGTGGATCAAAACCTTTCATCAAAGTTGTCCTAAAACCAAAACAATACCCATTCTTGTCTTTGATGAACTTTGATGAACTTTTTTTGATCCACTTCAAATGTTTGACTACTATATACACATTTGAAATATTTGGGCAATTTTTGACCTGTGCCCTGGTTCGTTTCTGACCCTCATTGGCTTTATACTTTAAATACTTTAACATACTTTAAAGAGCAAACATTCAACAGTGTGGTTTTGGTCACACTGGAGGTTCTCTGGACTAAAGCAGAGAGGAGATCAACTTGGTTCAGTGGGCACTTTTAGAGAGCTCAGCTCTCCCTTGATGGGAGATTTCCAACAGAGCTTAGCCATGGACCATAAAACCTGGGCGTTTCGCAGTGGTCAGACACTAAAGTCCATGTGATTTTTTCTTTCCATTTACATGTTGTTGTAACACAAGAGGGAAAAATAACATGAAACAGTAACTAAGCAATCGTTCAATTATAGCTCTAGAATCCACTAGTGTTTCATTGTTGACTTTCTTAAGAAAAAAGCATGCAGTACATAGACTGTAAGAAATAACAACAGGGAAAGCGTATAGAAATGAGCAGGAAAACAGGAGAAGAGTAGTACTATGAACATTAATGATTCCCAGCATGGCAACGTGTTTAAACTGTTTAAGTGCAAATGGTGAAATTAACGCTGTGTTTTGCTTTGTCATGCTTTTCATGGACTCTGTGGGTTTTTGGTTGGTTTGGCATATTTACAGACACATTTATCTTTAATTTCCTTTGGCAGTTGGATGTTTGCTAAAAGCCCAGTAACTGTGGCGAGCCCTTTGGAAAAGAAAGAGATCCAAATTCATTCACAGTGGATAAAGCTTTACTATATCCTCTCACTGCTCACTCTTCTGTAATGGATGTTGACAAAATCTTTAACGTGTTTTCCGTTTCTCTTCCTCTCAACCAGCTATCGTGGTCAGAGAGCTGTCAATGCAGGACTATTATTTATAAAGCTTCTCTTTTAATTGGTTCTGTTTCTTTTGATCCTCATGTCTCAACTTTATCTGATTCAGAGTGTGTCATGGATCATCAAAACAAAAGCTCTTGAATACCAATTTGGGATAGAATCTGATTTGAATTTAGAATTTGTACTGTCTGGCTCATAGACATTTTTCATACTGTAATATTTCACGCTTAAAAATTTATTGAGAATATTTGAAAGAAATGCCATGAGCATACATGAATTAGATCTTCTAAACTAATCATTTCCAATACAAATAAACTGAAGTTGTATCGGTATGGAAATCAGCCTGCTTTACTTCTCTCAGTGTAAACAAACTATAGCATCTGAGGCATTAAATGTCACTGAACCTTTAACGTGTTAACATTCCTTCTAACATTCACTCTTCACTATCATTAACAACATGGACACAAACCTCAAAGTGCCATGTGGTCTATCATATGACTTACCAACACTGTGTTTATACCCAAGCACACAAACATACACAGACATGCTGGCTACACATCCTGTTGCTGTCATCATCTCTGTAGCAAATCATGTGGTTTGTGATCCTGAAGACTCTGTTCTTGGAAACACACACAGCAACTGTTGAGAATATGAACATTGTGCCTTGATCAGAACATTAAAGGTGCCTTTGAAGCATCTACACTGCACAGTTATCTCCAATGCTACTGCAGCAGTGCATTTCCAAATTAATCTCATAAAAACTTTAACACAGTTAGGATTTAAAGCTGTGATATTATACATTTTTCACTACTTGTTTTCCCTCCAAGGTCCACTTATGATGTTAGTAAAGTCTTTTTGGAGTCTTAATTTAGTTTTTATGACCATTTTTCTACCTCCCTCAGACCTTTTAGTCAATTAATCAGGCCACATTATTGTTGTCTTAAAAGGGATTAGTGTAATTTTAGTATAGTATACTATTATAGTATTTATTAATATTTTCAAATAGCTTTTATGTTTATATATTTTTTTGTTTTCAATTATTTTTTTCATTTATTTTTTTGTCTTTTTATTTTATTTTTTACTTTTCTCAAATATTTAGTTTTATATTTAAATTTTAATTTGAGTAATTTTAGTTCTTCAACTTCAACTTATTTTTATTAGTTGCCAAGGCAACATTCTTATTTTTATTTCATAAAGTTTGTTTCTCTTCTAATATATATATTATATCTATATTATATTTATTTTATTTGTATTTAAAAATTACTTTATTTAAGCTTTACATCAGTTAATGAAAACAACATTTTTAGTTTTAGTTAATAATAACAACACTAAGGAAAAGTTCAACCAAAAATGGAAATTATTTTATTGTTTATTCCTCTTCATGTTTTTACAAATCCGAGGGACTGAAACACAAAAGGAGATATTTTGAAGAATTTAATAATGGTCTTTGTCCATTTTTCAAAACAACAGATTAAAAAAAGAAGAAGAAGAAGAAGTTGTTTCAGGTTTGGAACAACATGAAGGTGAATAAATGGTGATGGTTTTTATTTATTTATTTATTTGTTTATTTTGTTGAGTAAAAGTCTTTATAAACTCTTTATAAAGTATTTTATAAACTCTATAATGTAAACCCATTTTGTGTAAAATAAATGGTTTCCCTTAAAAAGTGTTGCTCAAACTGTTAATATCAGTCTGAAATGATCAGGGACATTGTTAAAATAAACTTCAACCACTCTTTTCTAAAACCGGGATTCTTCAGAAGGATATGCAGAGTGATAGGTGCCACAGTCAAAAGCGCAAGGTTTGACAGACTTCCCTCATTAAACTCTTATCAGATTGTCTGGTGTTTGGAATATATCTTACTTCCTCCTGACTGGACAGACATTTGGCACTGGCATGTGGCTGGCCATGTGTTCCAATGGATTTGCATGTGTTCAAATCTATCTTCTGACTTCAAAAAGTTGTGAAAATACAGAGCCATTTTCACAGCTTTCAATAAATGCCTTTTCACTGACAAGGAAGTTCTGTGTTCTGAAAGTTACAGTATGTTTTCACAGTGAGCCCTTTCATCTCAAAAGATCAAGCAAAATGTGATTCCTCATCATAGGAGCATTTTAAATAACAAGACACTTAAAGTACATCCCAGCATATCGACGAAATCCATAAATGACATTAATAGCAGCACACCTTAATCTCCATCGACTAGACAAGACATCTTACTAACTATCATGTCAACTTCAACACATTCATCTCAGTGCAAGAAACTCACTCTCTGAATTCTAATCCCTCTTCAATCCCCCTTAATTCCTTGTTCTATTTAGCAGACGAGGACATTAAAAACTACTTTACTGAAATACATTTGGTCGTAATCATTTAATGCAATACAACAGTTGCATTCTTACATTGTGCTGTATTGCTGTCAGCACTTTCGACTTTATTTTACTTTTAAACTGGAATTAAATGAGCATGCTTTACTAAGAAAGCATCTGCTAGGAAGAAATAAAGTTAATTCCTGACAAGATCCATGATTAAGCTAGTCAGACCAAGCTTACACTAATAGCCAAGTAAAACCACACAAGGAGCAGTCTAAAAATATATGTGCAATGAACAAAGTAGCTTGTTGAAACATTCAGCAGTCGGTGATCTCTTGTGCATCTCTTCTGTCCTCAGGGGAGCGAAGACACTCAAGGGCAACTGAGACAAGAGGATTTCATGCAATGAGTTGAAAAATGTTAGCACCCTCATTTTTCCTTCAGGAAACTTTTTTTTAGTTCTGTATGACCTGGGTCTTTCTATCTTGTTCTATTTCATTGACATTCAGACTGAGCTGGCAGATGGTTCATCAGTGCAACTGCTCAGTTTTGCTGTGTCTCAATAATTATAGTTCTTTCATTTTTGCCTAATAAAAAAGTGAGTACAGTGAAATTGCAGTGTTGCAGCTGGCCTGACCTTGGCAGTCCTTATCATGCTAGAATTTCTATTAACAAGAATATCCTAAATTGTCTAAGGTCAAAAATAGAGACATCACCTGTGATTCGGTTCAGCTTAAATCAAATCAAATCAAAAAGAGCTGAGAGGGTTCATCCCTGCTGGAATAGTTCTAGAATTTTCAGACAAATATGTCCTTGATTGGTTCTACAATTGTTACATAATAAAATTAATTCAAACTTTTATTAAGCAAATGCAAAAAATGGCACAATAAATAAATATTTTACAGTGCAGTACAAGCTGGCAATAAAACATATTTTTGGTAGACTTTACTGGAATTATTTTGTTTTCAGTATATATTATACTAAAAATGTATTAAGAGCTGTAAATAAAAAAATCTACTTTCTGCTTATTTGAGGACTCATAGAGAAACATACACACATTGAATTACTACATTTTCTGCTGCATTTTTTTTTTTTTGCTGCATTTACTTTTCTACTGCATTTACTTGTTCCGCATTCCGTGTTGTTCACGTGAATAAATCTAGAACTATAGATAGGTTTGAGGTATAAAATTGTAAAAAGGATTGTTTTAGGTTGACAGTTGTATGTCCTTGATTGGTTCCAAAAGCTCCGAGAGCATCAGTGGAGAGCAACGGCCTAGTGTGAAGTTGTCAATCATCCAATGGGGTGCAACTGGCTCCTTGCCATCTGCAAGTCAAATCTGCTCCCATACCGTTACTTCCAACCCCTCCACAATTCATAAAACATCAATTCTGCAGCCAGCTCCACGTGGAAAATCACTCACCTAGTAGGATCTAAAACTTGCGAAGATGTGCCTCTTTGACTTAGCTGAACCGATTATTCTGTCAAGTACGGCAGTTGTTTGACAAATAGCTAGCATGTTTTAAACTATTAAGCAATCATAAACATCTTAATCTTAATCCAAATTCTGTCTGTTATCTCTCTGTTTTTGATGAAGGAAGTCTGCCAGTTTGGCCTGAGCCTGAAACAGATGTGTGAGCTATTGTGCTACGTTAAAACTGATTGTAAACAACAAAACGTATCAACAAGTGTGTTTTGTCACCTTCAGCTCTCTGTTAAGATGTATGGAATTAAATTACGTGCTCTGCACATGTATTGTGTTCGCATCCTGCTCGGCCTATAGCTGAAGAAAATGAGTTGACCCTAGAGAGCAGTTTGGTGGACCAAATCTGAATTCCCCTCATCTCTCAATGTCAAAATTACATTTCATCCTCTATGAGCTCCTCAAAGCTGATCTTCTTCATTTGACTAAACAGCATTGGCATTTTCCAGCATCTGCAATGATTTGTTATCCGAATGCAGTTTTCGGTAACATGGACATTGTTTTGTTCTAGGAAGAACCACACATTATTGTCTTGTTTAAGTGAGTTAAAACAATTATGGTATTTTGAATCTATGCGTCTCCAGCTCCCACTCTCTGTCTCTGTCAGGGCTGGGGAATCCTGGGGCACATAAATGATAATAAAGGAGCATTTTGGAAGACATGAGGGCAGAAAGGGTCAGTGCTATTCTGCCTGTGGGTCTCTGAGCCGTCTGCGGTCTGGCTCCCACTGACATCAGCTGCCCTATTCCTGAGCTGATACGGGCAGAGCGGTCTTTCCTGCCAATTTAAGGACTGCAAAATAATACTCTTATTTCTCCAAAAGAATCGAAAAGATACAGTAATTATGTTTTTAGACCAGATAGTCCTGCCTAAAACTAGGGATGGGAATCATAAAGAATTTAACAATTCTGATTCCTTAAAGGATCCATTAATAACTCTTTTTAATTGAAGGAATAACAAATTGTACAAACAAACAAATTGTACATATCATTAATTCCTTTTTTTTTTTTTATAAAATACCATTGACAAAACTTAAGTACACATTAACAACCAGGAGGCTCATTTCAGTCTTTCGCTCAGGAAAAGAAAAGAAAAGAAAAGAAAAGAAAAGAAAAGAAAAGAAAAGAAAAGAAAAGAAATCTCAAGAAAAGAAAAGAAAAGAAAAGAAATCTCACAAGTGTTTGCTCGAGAATCGACAGCCTATTGTAATCTTCGGGCTGAACATTTTGATTGGACGAATATTTTATGGCCCTACGCCTTCCACAGACAATATAAACAACATATAAATAAATTTAGTCCACTTAACTACGTGATTGCTATCGGGATGTGAAGAGACTTTCAACAAGCATAACAAAAATGTTTTTAAGAATCTGACTTCACACTGTATGCTTCATGAAAAACAGAAACCACACAGAAAAGAACCGACTCATGATAGTCATTCGCTCGAGAATTGGATATCACTGGTTGTGCTGTACCTTTCGCAGAGAGAATGAACGATGCACGAGTGAAAACCATGTACAAAACCAAAAATCATTCAGTTGCGGTCAAATAAACACAGTTTCATATCATCACAGAGCCACGTGTGTTTACACTTTTCAGAGAAATGGCTTACTCCATTGCTTCTGATTAAACCAGGTTAGAAAATATTTTAACATCCAAATAATTACACACTTCACCTTTAATCAAACACACAACATAAATCTGTGAATTTAACCGAATTCTCATCAACGCCTTCTGGACATACTGTCAAGTAATGCAGTTCAAGAGAATGTCTGAAGTTATTTCAGTGATTAATCAAACAATCCTCCATATGCTACCTCCCGCGCATGGCGCGTACCTATAAAAACAGCAACCTTCTGTTTTCCTCTCAAACTGAAATTCCTATAACACGGTTTACCTACAAATTATACAAAAATCGTACTTGAATCGAATCAATATTCAGGTGCGTTCGCATATGCGAGACCGTGTATTTAATAATCACGTAATGAGTCCCTTGCATAATGAGCATTTGTACCGCAGGGGGAGGTCAGCGGATGGAGACGGCGGATGGGCGCACACGTGTGTGAGGATAGCGAGCGCCTGTGGGCCCTGCTGGGGCCTTGAGGTGACATAGTGTTAATGAAATCAAAGCAGTAGGATGGATAGAGCTATTAATAAGGGTGTTAGAGATCTGATGATCCGTAACACACCAGGAGCATCTCCCACTCCTCCACCATTGCCGAACCGGTGCGCCCATGGACCTGCGCATCAGAGGCTGTCTCTGTTTACTGCCCAGAGCCGCACTACAGAAGACTAATTAGGCTGTCAGGGGACGCCAGCCCTCCCTTCCTCACTCTTGTGACAGCAATTAAAGGCAGAACAGGATGGCGGGGATAGCTTCCCTGCTCCCACAGGTGACAGCTATACGATGACACCTCACTGTTCCTCAGGTGCGTTCTGCCGCTGACAGATAAACCAGACGCAGCAGGACGGAAGGGTGCAAACACAGAGTGACATCTGTGAGGCTTTTTGTAGAGGCGGCTATTTGTAGAATCAGCCTCGCAATATGGCTCCCAGCTCGCCGTAATAACTGACACGCTCAACCCCACGTGAACGCCGAGCGGAAAACAGAGGTGCAATCTGACGAGACAATCTGGACAATCTCTTTCAATCTGCCCGAACTGCTCAACCTAATCACATTCAGATATGCCAAACATTCCCGGCTTGTTTTCAGTGCTCTCGGTTGGCAGGCACTTCATGTACGCTTCTATCTAACTATACTTATCTTGTAGCGATACTTCACCAGAGTCTTATTCCGCACAACGTGCATCTGCATGACAATGGGATGCTGTCTGATTGATGCAATTTACATGGGATCCCTGACCTGAAGCGGCACGTGTATTCATATTCTCTTTCGTCCTTGACAAGATGCTGGGGAGAGAAAGAGCGGGAACATTTGAAGATGAGATAGCGAGGTAGACAGGTTCCCTTCAACCCTGCATATTCAGTGACAAAGTAATCCTATCAGCCACCGGTTGCTATTTACACGGCTACTCCTCGATAAAAACCTCAGCGACCCGCGGTTTCTTTGTTATTCTCCGTCATCGTCCACTTTGCAGTGTTCAAAAGGAAATTGCTTCACGGAACACACTTTTCTGAATAAATTACAATGCGTGTAGCCTGAACCAATAGCATAATGCTGTCGATGTGGCTATCACAAAAATCCATATATTTTATGAGAACTCATGCTGGCTTTAATGTCTCCATACCGGCTCTGCCATCCCACGTCCCGCTGTGGGCAGCAAGAGGCAGGTCATTTAATAGCGCAGAGAGGGTGTGGGAAAGAATGGACCCGCAGAGAACCTCAAACTGTGCTAAAAAACTGATCTATACTACCCGTGAAGAAATAAGTAATGGCATCTATTCGGTAACTCTCGCTCTTGCTCTCTCTCTTTCTTGTTCAGTTTTCAGTTTCAAAGTACTTTACTGGCATTATGATTCTGCATATTATAGCATTAATGCACATTTAAAAAAATTCTAAAATAAAAATCAATTATATAAAATAAAAAAAAATCTATAAAATATTAAATAAAAAAATACAGAAATAAATATTCAATAAATAAAAATACAAATAACATTAAATAAATGTTTTGAAATAAATAAATGTATTTTAAACCATTCTAATAAATAAAATACAAATTATTTAACTAAATCCTAATTTAAAATATAAAATAAATGTATTAAAACAACTAATAAAACTTTTATCAAATAAAATTAATACAAATAAAATGCATAATTAATGTATTAAAATATAATCATCTTTAACTGTGACTTAAGTGTTCAAACGGTTTGTTTGAAAATGAATGAACTAGTTGGAATGGTGATTCTGCTATTTTCCTGTTTATCACTGTGAAGTTTAGAATGTGTAAGCACTACAGAAATAAAGGTGACTTGACTAGAACAAGCAGTAATCTCCACTCTTTGTGTGTGTCTTAAGGAACATATGATTCAGTTTGAATGATTCATGTAAGTGGATAGAGGAGAAAAAGGTTTGTGAAGACCTCACTTTCTGACCTCATTTACAGTTGTCCAGCATCATAAACCAAAATAACAAATGAATAAATGTCCCTCTGCATCCCTGCCACAATAGTGAGAAAAAGAAATGATTAAAAGACACTGTAACTGGGCAGTCATCTGCACAACAAACAAACTGAACGCAATGCACATTGCGTAATCAAAAGATTGGTTTTATTTCTCTGCGATCAGTAGTTTATTAATACATTTTTATATTTGCAGGAATCTTACAGAAATGGAGATGGATGAGGCGTTTGGGCCTCAAACACAGGAAATGCTCTGGAAAGGTTCAGAATGTTCCAGACCACGGGTCTTTGTGCCAACAACAACCAAGATCAGAAGAAAATATTGGTCAGTTTTATATGTGGGTGAGTATAACTGTAATCAGCAGGCTTCAATGACATTTGCAGACTTCAAAGTTTTGAGCGCATCGGGCAGAGCTAATGGTTGTCCCTAAGATCAGTGTGTTGGCCATATCTATTAGCATAAATTTATTAGAGCAATAAACCACAAGACACCATGTGATGCACTGATTTTACTATGGTAAAGGGGTGTTGTTAGGCACGATTGTAACTTTTAGCTTAGCTAAGTGGTTTTACAAATGAGCAATATAATAATATAGGAAACAATATTCAATCAATATTTAAATATAAAAATGTTAAATAAATATTATTGTATTCATATTGTATTATAATTCACAAATATTATTAATAAAAAATACACTACCGTTTAAAAGTTTGGGGTCAGTAAGATTTCTTTTAAAATAAACAAATATTTTATTCAGAAAGAATTAATTAAATTGGTCAAAAGTGACAGGAAAGATTTATATTTTTTTCTATTTATCTAACGTTATTTTCTAATTTTTTTCTATTTTATCTAATGTTCTTTTGAATTGTCTACTCATCAAAGAAACAAAATGATCACAGTTTCCATAAAAAATATTAAGCAGCACAACATTGATAATAATAAGAAATGTTTCTTGAGCACCAAATTAGTGTATTAGAATGATTTCTAAAGGATCATGTGACACTGAAGACTGGAGCAATGGCTGCTGAAAATTCAGCTTTCCCATCACAGAAATAAATTACATTTAAAATATATTAAAATAGAATAATAATAATATTTCAGAACATTACTGTTTTACTGTATTTTTAATCAAATAAATGCTTCCTTGGTGAGCATAAGATTCTTCTTTTAAAAACATTAAAACATCTTACCCACCCAATTTATAAAAATTAGGCATCAAAAAGTTTATTAGCCTAGTTAAAAGTTGTTTTTGGCAAATGTAGCAAATACATTTTCAGATCAAGATCAATCTAGAATTGAACAGATGTGCGGTCACAGAGTGCAAATCAACTTCACATGCAACTCATCCGATCAGGTTTCTTTAATGAGCCACATTACATATTCCTACAGACTTTTTGTCAAAATCAATTTACTTAGTGCATTCATTAGTACAAGGTTTGAAGCTTCCTCTTAGCATTATACCATCTCAGTCGTTTCCTTCTGCCATTAAAGTCAAGTGTTTCAATTAAACAGCACATCTTCCAAGTATGGCAGTCACTGGATCAGCCAGAATCTTCAAAAGCAAAATGTCAGCGTCCTCATACTCTTTGCTCTCAGTTGGTGTTCTGATTAGTCCTCCATTAGTTTATGGGTCAAAACACTAGTGACAGCCACGATCAATCTCACTTCTTTCAGAATCTTTTAATGCTTGGTGTGTGGTTGATTAGCAATTAGGTGATTAGACTTTAGGGGTGCAGTAATAAGGCCTTTGACTTTACGGCTCTATATCATTGTCGATGGCATTGAACTTACATTACAGGGACATCTCTGGGGCTACATAAAACACTTCTCCATCACACTCCTATGTCACTGCACGGCTACAAAGCACAAATAGCATTTCTGCCCAATCTAACAGAAGATAGCCTTAAATTGCTTGTAAAATATGGCATGAAAATGTGAATATGATGGAAACACACATTTGTAGCGCAACAGATTCTCAGGCATAACAAAAAGCATTTGTAATGTTTCATATGAGTAATTTATTAAAATATATTCAAATGAACTTTTGCTGTATAATTATAATACAAAAAATATTGCTAGAAGCTAAGGAAAATAATGGAAAAATATATGATTAACAAAAAATAAATAAAATCTAAATAAAATAATAATAAAATAAAATAAAACAAAAAGCTAAAATAAAAAACAAATGCCGAGCATGACCTCAATTATACACTTTGAGCATCAAATGCACCCATGACCCAAACATTTTCATATGTTTATACCCATTAATGCCGCTTTCTGTGAACCTATTTATGTGTAAAATACAATTTGAATGTTTTAATGTTAATATTTTAACCTAATAAAAGCATTGAACTTTTAATGGGCCTTTATCAGGATCTGTGGTTTACAAAGCAGAGAGCTAATGCATTTGGAGGAGGAGAAATGAAATGTACATACAATGGCCTCCGCTGGATCCATTTAAGGAATCCTTGGTGTTGCTGGATAAAAAATGTGTGCTGTTGTTCTGTCATTAACTTGTCCATCCCTCTCTTTAGTTGTTCTCATTCTGCTAATGCTTTCAGCAGACCGTGACCCATCCAACCCCGCTATCCGAGCACAAACAGCACTGCGCTCATTTTCACAACTAAGCGCAACTCTTTAGATCAGCACTGTGGTGGGCGAGAGTTTAACCTATCATCACCTTTTCAAAAAATCTGACTGAATAATAAAGTATAAGCCTATAACACAACTCATACATCCTGATGAGTGTGAGTTTAATGCACTAACACTTATGCTAACTGCAAAATGCAAACTCATCAGCTTCTGCCTAGCCAATAAAAAGTTAATATGGCAAATAATGTTGCCAAGCTCTCATTATTAAAGCCGTTTTAAAGCACATCCATGTTTAATGAAAATTGTATTGCTCAAATGATGCTCTTTCAAAGCACAAGGCTCTTTTAATCATTGTATCAACTTTGTCTAAGATTTTTTTCAATTAAAATAGAAATAGACACAAATAAGACTAGTGTTGACATATACTGTAAGACTACCCCAGCTAACAAAATATGTTCTAAGAATGTTATGCCAATGTTCCCCTTTAGTAGAAAGAAAGAAAGAAAGAAAGAAAGAAAGAAAGAAAGAAAGAAAAAGAAAGAAAGAAAGAACATTAAGGGAACATTACTTTTAAATGTTACTACTTAGTACTTTTTGCTTTTGTGCTAAATGTTGCCAACATTATTACAGACTAGATAACTTTGAAAAAATGTTCTATTACATGACGGGAAGAAATTAAAGTTTGTTTATAATTTTAAGAGAACCTTGGCAGAACATTAGCCAAAGTTCTGAGAATGTTCCCGGTTAGCTGGGATGAAGTGTTGGAAGATTTTGTTGAAATCAGGGCAAATCTGAACAAAGACTGGGACATTGTTGAGATATCATCTGAAACTCTAGATTAGATATTTTTTAAGTCAGGAGGAAAAAAGGAATTCAGAAAAACACTAAATTTGCTCTTCTACACTTAAAAATAAATTGGGGTTGTAGTGATGCACTAAAAGGGGTCATTTCTAAAAGAACCATTTTTTTTCTTATTGTGAAGAATATTTTAATAATCAGAAGAACCTTTTTCCATTATAAAGATCCTTTGTGCAATGGAACGGTGCAATCTTAAAGTTTCTTCACTGAACCACTGATGCCAGTAAAGAACCGTTGTTTTTTTAAGAGTGTGATTACTATTTAGGAGGAACAATGAGACATTAAACAGGTCTCATTTCTGATTTTCTTGCCTACAGATTTGATCAAAACTTTAACTTGATAAATGGACTTTGCAACAATGAAATGCTGAGGGTGAGCTGGACTCTATTTATGAACCTCAAGCTTTAGATGGAGTTTCTTTCAGGTGCATAGAGGTTGGAGAGAGCATGTGCAGACAGGCAGGGTGCCAGCTTCACCTGCTCCCTTTTCCTCTGCAGCAGCTGCCAGATGGGCTGTTGGTAGGATGTGGTTCTACAAGCAGGAGATCTGTAATCCGTGGAGACTGACAGTGGTTGATTGTGAATGACTAGAAGCATGACAGAAGAGAAATGCAGGAGATATTCATTCAAGCGGAAGCTAAGAAAAACATTATGCTATCCAGGACCTCTTGAGAGACTCTTGGCATTTGATTAGCCAAAAAGGTGGAGTATGAGGCAGTGTAGCATGACTAAACAGCCAGGACATGTAATGTTGGTGGTAATAACAGTTGCACTTTATGCTGATTAGATGCCACTGTTTCAAAATGAAACCCATGTTGCCTCAGGCTGTTACTCACCATGATACTATTTAACTAATTCTCTTCATCATTTATTCGTTCTTCATTTGGCAGACAGACAGTGCTCGGCTAACCCCCTTGTCTGATTCTGAACGGTGAATTCACAAGTTGGTTGCACCTCCAAAATATAGAAATATATAATATATATACAATATATATTATATATAATATAATATATATAGAAATTATGAGCATCAATTTTATATTATGTATTTACATTATTACAATTTTAAATTGTAGCATATATTCATATATTTTAAAATATAATTTATTCCAGTGATGGTGGCAAAAAAGTGGCAAAGATTTTCAGCAGCTATTATTCCAGTCTCCAGTGTCACATGATATTTCAGAACTCATTCTAATAAGCTGATTGGTGCTGCTTAATAATTTTGTGAAAAGTACATATAATTTGAAGTACACAATTTTGTGAAGAGATACATTTTGTTCAGGATTATTCATTCAAGAGAAAGTCTAAAATGGCCTTTATTTTATCTAGACATGTTTTGTAACATTATAAATGTCTTTACTATAAAGTTTGATCAATTTAATGCATTCTTGCTAAACTAAAGTATTACTTTCTTTAAAAAAAAAAAAATAAAATCTTTTAATGACAATATATATAGCAAAGTATTCAATATAAATTGTTTATAAATTACACATGATAAACAACTTTGTATTATTAATATTATTAATATAATTTATAAAAATTAGTATAATAATATTTTGATTTTTGAAATACTACTTTGCATGCTTGTAAAGCATTTATTAAACTTAGTAATTTCAACATTTACTAATACATTATTAGTTATACATTATTATTAATAACTGTATTATTACTAATACATTATTGATCAGAAGTTTTGTCTGTTAACATTATTTCATGGACCTGAACTAGCACGAATTAACAATGAATAGCTGTATTTTATGATCTAATTTTAATAAAGATGAACAAATACTATAACAAATGTATTGCTCATTGTTATTTAATGTTAGTTAATACATTACTAATGGAAACTTATTGTAAAGTCCTACCCACATATTTAAGCTAGCTACTATTTTTTTGTGACGTGACATGTGACATGTGGCCAAGTATGGTGACCCATACTCGGAATTAGTGCTCTGCATTTATCCCATCCAAAGTGCACACACACAGCAGTGAACACACACACACACACACACACCGTGAACACACACCCGGAGCAGTGGGCAGACATTTTTTGCTGCGGCGCCCGGGGAGCAGCTGGGGGTTCAGTGCCTTGCTCAAGGGCACCTCAGTCGTGGTATTGAAGGTGGAGAGAGCGCTGTACATTCACTCCCCCCACCTACAATCCCTGCCGGTACGAGACTCGAACCCGCAACCTTTGGGTTACGAGTCCGACTCTTTAACCATTAGGCCACGACTTCCCCACTTGTCATCCACTTTTCAAGCAGTCTCACGAATCTCTTAGAATCCTACTTGTTCTGTGTCTTTAGTTTTGCTGATCACCGAAGCTCCATACTAATGAGAACATTCCATACAAAAAAACAAGAATATAGCAGACTTCATCTGGCTCATGAGAAATCAGTTGTATTTATGAGAGCAGAGCTCTTATCTTGACTGCATAGTCATTATGTGCATAAAAATATAAAAATTATGTAGCCAGGCTCTTGTTGTTCACTGTTAGCTTCTGTTTATAGTCACACTGCAGATGGGGAACTGCCAAACCTGCACTAATTCTACCAGTGTAATTCGGAGTGGAAAGCAGAACCACAAATCAGGGTGACAGCAACATTCAGCAGCAGCTCTGTAAAAGGTCCTCGCTGCCTCGCTAAGGACAATCGGCTGAGATGTGGTAAATTGCGTCTCTTGAAACAGCCTGAATTAAAGGAAGCTGGCAGTGCTTTAAGGCTCAAATTACTTCATTACTCACTATAGATATCGGACGAAGACTTTGCTAGAGGAGGGAAAGAGGGAGTCCAAGATTAAGGAGCTCAGTTGAGAGTTAGACAGGCTGAAAAAAGCATACACTTTCTCTGTGTTAAGAAAGTGGCTTGGATGCAGATTAGGCTTATTTCTGGACTAAAAATATTCTCAGAGCAAAATTATACTTGACTGTGTCATTTAGAATAAGGACAGAATTAATACATGACTAGAAAACCAGCCTTCGTTATATACCCTTGCTGATAATTGGGCTTTCATCTCAAGCTCTGTGGTCATGACATTCTGCAGTTCTGTAAATTAGTCATTTTACAAAATACATTCTGCGTATACGTTTACATACCCCTTGCATAAGTTTATAAGATATATAATATTATAATTTGAGTTTTTCTGTTAATATCCAACTTTGCAACTCTAGATAATCTGGACTCGTACACAATTATCAGAGGTCACTAATTTTCAAGAAAGCAACACTATGGAATTAGATTTGTGTCAATAAAAATGAACAAAATGTTTTCTAGAAACTAACAAAAATATAGAGTGAGTAAGAAGAAAACCATTCCGAGAATGAAAACAATTAACTAAATAACAAAAAAATTAACTGAACGAAATTAAATGTTACTTTTTATAGTTTTTTGTTTCATTCATTTTTATTGGCACAAATCTAGTTCCATACATCACAAGATGTTAATTACCAAGGATTTGCAATCTTTTTAATAAAATATATTGTGTAAATTAAATATTTTTTTTTGCCTGAAATATATGCAGATATATGCTATGCAGCTCTTTCAGGGCAAATATAAAATATATATAATTTTATGATCTTGCTTTTTGCTAAACATCTTGCAGATTATGCAAGGGGTAAGTAAACTTAGAGTAAAAATTGTATGTAAACTTATTCCTCACAACATGATGAGGCAGTAATTACTATTTTAGGACCTCTCAAACTGTGCCTGGAGTGGCCATAAGTCTTCGCACATTAAAACACACATGACAAACAGTATGAATGTGACTGTCTCGGCTCTGTTTGGAAAGAACTCTACACTTTATATAGAGCTGTAAATGTGGAAGCACATAAACACAAACTTGCTAAGCCTGGAGCAATCGATGTTAATAAAAAAACAGAGAACTCTCTTCTAGACTCGGCCTCAGATTTATACAGCCCATTCGTCCACCCCCTCTCCTCTCTCTGTGTCTGTCTTGCCCTCTCTTTCTCCATCTCACTATTTTTTTCACAGTCGGGTCCCATTAGAGAGCTTGTTCGTGCATTGGCGTAGCCTCAGGCCAGCCAATAAATGACTTAAAATAATAAGGAACAAATGTTCTTGCGCCAAGGTTTTGTTAGATGGCTCGAGGAAGAGGTAAAGGTGCAGACACAAAGTCCCTGAATAAGCTTTGAACTTTCATGCACATTCGTTTATATTGTCAAAGTCTTATGCAATAATTCAAAGTGCACAAAAGATTCACACATTAATATGCTTAGTTATAAAATTGTTTTTTTCCCCTCTTGTAAAGCAGAAAATATCTGCTAACCAGATTCAGAATCTGTCAACAAAGCCGGTGGTTGCTGTCAGGCCACTGCGGTGATGCACATGTCCAAATCTTCCCACATTGTAAAGATTTGTTTTCACAACCAGAACACGAATTTCCAGCAGTAGTAGCACTTGTGTCCCTAAAGTCTGTCAGAATGATAGAAATGTTTCGTTAAATTTATATTCAAGAGCAACAATGTTTCCAGTGAAAGACACTGGAGAGACATTTGCTACGCTGAGGACTTCAAATACCCTACAGTTGGAATTCAGAAAAATAAGAAAATTGAATAGTCATTTATCAGAAAGTTTTCCTGGTGAAAGCCGGTCCCTATAGTGTGCTGAACAGATTCAACTTGTTTGACTCGAGGAAAGTCATCGGAAAGGATTGTCATAAGTTGGTCATTTCATAAGCAGGATCATATGGAAATAAACAGCCTGGTATTCCCGCTAGCTGTGGAATGCTAATGCAGGAAGAGTGAAAAGAATCACTTGTCTTGTCAATAATGAGTCAAACAAGACCTAAATCTGAACCTAAACATCACCTATTCTCCTGTGTTTCACACATTTCCGAGAAATCTGAATATTGTACAACAAGCTTGAGCATGATTTTAATAATGTTATAGAGTTGACACAGACATTCCTTCACTCACCTCAGAACAGATGTGTGGTCTTTTCAATTCAAACGTGCACTTCACCTACGCGTGGTTACACAAATATGCAAAAATTAATTTAATAATTTAATAGTTATTGGTTTTATCAGCATTGTGGTCAACACAACAGATTAATTGGTGCTTTGTAAATTCCTACTCTTTTATTCAGGGTCCAGAATTAACACTCGTCGAAGCATCAAATGGGAGGGAAGCAAATAAAATGGCCAGCTGGCTGAAAACTTATTCTAGTCATTGCCTTGAGAAGCAAAGTTTTTAAAACTTTTTTAAACTCCAGTCCTCAAGGTGGCGACACATTCTTATCATTAGACCACCAAAATGAACAGATATTTCTTCATGAAACAACAAATGGCAGTTTCTTGTCAGGTACGGTAAGATATATTTATACAGTAGATAGCAAATTTTCTTAATCCACTCACCACTGGTATTTGTCAATTTTTGGCAAAATTACTTTTGCACCCTGCTTACTTATCTATATGTATGAGTAGTTACAGTCTTGCTTTTCTCATCTCTTTTTATTCAGCTTATTTATTACTTGAATTATTATTTACTTTGTAGGAGCACCAATCATGTGTAGCAAATTCTCCACTTCACTTCACCTTATCTGTATCTCTATCTGCCAATCTGTTTATTACTTGCAACCTTCATAAAAATAAATAAACATCAAATTTAATAAGAAAAAATAGGATGCGTGAAACTCATCAGCAAGATCTGAAATCATTTTAGCAGTAGTGTGTAGTCAGCATGTATGCTACTTGCTCAGTTGAGTTCATCTCATATTTTCTCATTCAGCAAATCCCATTGCTGCATAATGAAAACACACACATTTATTAGTTTGATTCAGGGCAAGCAAAGCGGTTGGTATCACAAAAACAACTGAAAAAAATAAATGAAGTTGAGTTGTACTCATGTCATGCTGCATGCTAACACAAGAAAGAGACTGCATGTGTGGTTTCAACCCAGAGAACAGAAGACGCCAGAGAACCGCCATCTGGGCCCAACAAAGAACTGTCATAAACGGCCCGGGAGATCCATGAGAATGAACAACCCAGCCATCTTCCACTAACACAGCCTGTTTTCAACTTTTTTACGCTTTGAACAGGGGAATGCGGGAAGGAGGTTGTTAGTGGCAAAGTTTTTTTTTTTTTTTTGCATTCGCACCATTGCACAACCCTCCATCTTTTGATGCTTGTATTTATGGACTGTGTCATACTGTGTCAGTAATGAATGAATATTTAACTGCCAGTTCAGATTTCAGTTCAATTATACTCATCCTGAATGTTGCCTAGGAGATCCTGATCAAAAACATAGCAGAATAATGCTGCAGAATTGTAATTCATCAGTAGGAGATTTATCGGAGTGGTTGTAACGCCTTTTGCTTTAACATCTGTAACACACTTTAACATGAATAAACTTTGATAGAATTTCCCCACATTTGTCTGGCACAAATTTTTCCATTGATTTGGAAAGTACAACTCACCCATAAACCATATAAATTAATGTCAAGTACAAAAAGTGCTGCTTTTTTTTTTACAACCAACCCCTCTACGAGGGAGAACTGTAGCAGTATGTGGGTTGTGGGATGTAACACTGCTAAAAACATGCACATCAGGTTAAATTTAAAACATTCATTTATTTTGTTGAACAAATGACCGTTCAAAATTATTTTTAAATATCAGACCATATCAAACCCCACCAATTTAATTTTAAGCATTTTAAATAAAAATGTAAGAAAAAAAGGAAAAATAAGTATGAAGTTGTAAAAGCAATTGAATATATATATGACCCTGGATCACAAAACCAGTCATAAGGGTCAATTTTGTGAAATTGAGATTTATACAACATCTGAAAGCTAAATAAATAAGATTTCCATTGATGTATGGTTTGTTATGATAGGACAATATTTGGAAATATATTTATATATGATATAATTTATATGAATATAAATGTATACATGCAAATACATGTAAATAGTTTCTAATTATATGCTGTATGTGTGTATCTTTATATGTACATAATAAATACACACAGTACACACACATATATTATGTAAACAAAAACTTATGATACAACTATTTGAATATCTGGAATTTGAGGGGGCAAAAAAAATCTAAATATTGAGAAAATCGCCTTTAAAGTTGTCCAAATTAAGTTCTTAGCAATGCATATTACTAATCAAAAATGAAGTTTTTATATATTCACGGTAGGAAATTTACAAAATATCTTCATGGAACATGATCTTTACTTTGGCATAGAAGAAAAATCTATAATTTTGACCTGTACAATGTATTGTTGGCTATTGCTACAAATACACCTGTGCTACTTAAGACTGGTTTTGTGGTCCAGGGTCACACGCATACTGTATATATAATATTATATATAATTAGTGCTGTCAAACGATTAATCGCGATTAATCGCATCCAAAATAAAAGTTTTTGTTTACATAATATATGTGTGTGTACTGTGCATATTTATTATGTATATATAAATACACACACATGCATGTATATATTTAAGAAAAATATGTTATGTTTATATATTAAATATATTTATATATGATATAATTTATATGAATATAAATGTATACATGCAAATACATGTAAATAGTTTCTAATTATATGCTGTATGTGTGTATCTTTATATGTACATAATAAATACACACAGTACACACACATATATTATGTAAACAAAAACTTATTTTGGATGTGATTAATCGCGATTAATCGTTTGACAGCACTAATATTTGTATGTTTTACAAGTCAATACAATTTCAGTCTTTCTACTTCAAAATGTCATGTTTAATTCAATGTGTTACTAAAGTAAAAAAAAGAATAGTATCTGCTTAACATTACATATTATATTTTATAAATAATTTTGTTTCTTCTCGTATTTATCAGTAGTGTACACTAAAGTGGTTTGTCTTACATTTTCTGTTATTTATTTCATGTTTATTATGTGATTTTAGTGTCATTACCTTCTCCAGTGCTTTGTCTTTGTGTTTGACCCTGTGCACATCTTTATGAGTATTGGACATGTTTGATGCTCTTACGATGAACTCTGATTCATCAAGTGGCTTTCTATTATGCCACCTGATTTTTATGGTGGTTATTGCACCAGTTTAAATTCTGTCTCTGCTTTGGCTCCCAGTGTCTTATTTACAGTATAAGCATATAAAACTTTCCGGGATGGACTTTCAAGTCAGATCTTGACATCCGCAAGAATGTAGGTCATGTAGCAGTCAGCATACGCATGCAAAAGTTTGTGTTGAGGTATGTGTGTGTGTGTGGTGTCTCAAGATACCCAGACAACTTAATCAGATTCTCCAGTCTGGATTTCCCATGCTGACTGTCCAGTATCTTTCAGCTGTCCGCAAGCTGTTTTAATGCATACACAATCAGACACTCTGGTGTGAGTCTTTTGGATACTAAGCTATTCGAGGCTGTGACCATGTCGAACGAGAGACAGCCGGTAAAAGCAACGCAGCAGAGTATCCACAGGTACTGCCAGCAGTAGAAGTGCGTGAATGCTGACAGAACAATGAATCCTGGTCAATCACTACTGAAACAGCCAAAACCATTCAGAGAAGACTCACCAGCCACCTCCGTATAAACCCGACATGTCACCAGGCAGTCTCGCTTCTATTGGACGTAAACTGACACCCAGCAACAGCTCCTGAGCCGAGACGGTTCCACCTTATTGCACAGCCTGTTTGATTTATGTTCTTTCAAACACTTTTTGGGTTTGATACATTTCTTTTCTCACACCCGACAGCTGACTGAAGGAGCGTTCCTCGAGAAACGTGTGCTGGGTGGGAGGTGTCGGCTTTCTTGCACAATGATGGAATTGGATAATTAAGTTTGATTATTGAGCCCAGACGAATTTGCGTGTTTATATTGTTATTACGAGCATTAAAATTACGACAGATCAGCTGTTTGCGAGCTGAACACCGGTGTGGCGCCCCACCGCTAAATCATTAGCAGGTTGTGACAGAACTGTTAATTAGGTTAATGAACACACATTTGAAATTAAGTGATCTGTTTTTTATTACTTCAGGGATGTTCATTTAATCTATCTATCTATCTATCTATCTATCTATCTATCTATCTATCTATCTATCGCTGTTAACACAATGCTCTACCACTGAGCCAAAGGAACATTTCAGCCCAGTTGTATTTAACCCAGCATTTTTTAGAGTGTGTCTATCTATATCTATATCTATCTATCTATCTATCTATCTATCTATCCATCCATACATCTATCTGTTATAGTCTGTAAGGACTATAAAACCTTCACATTTTTTAAACTAAGCATTCAGATGAGACTTTGTCAAGCCATCATTCAAACTGTATGTGCATTTAAGTCAAAGACTGTACACAAAAACTGTATTCGTTGAACGCACGTCGCCACCATTAAAATTTGTTGAAATGTATTATACTTTTTTCATTTACAATAAAACTAGTAGTGTTGCATGTACAAATATGATACTATTGCACAATTACAATAGAATATATAGTTTACAGGACCTTTACAGATTGAACGAAAACATAAAAATTCAAAAACAAACACGGATGTGCATTCTTTATTCATGATTTGGTAGAAGTAGAGTTACAAATTGTGCTGTAGAAAAGGCACATCATCTTGCTCCAACCAAAGTGATTTGAATGCAACTGACAAGATATTTACAATATTTACAACTCCTAGACTTCCCTTGTCTTTACAAACCTTACTTGGACATATTGCAATTACACGAATTGCTTTGAAATTTGCTTCATTTTAATGCTACTTCCTTAAATTAAAATTCAAACTTTGCAATTCTGCATCCTGCTCTCAACCTCAATTCAAATTGAGGAACTGAACTGGAATTTAAAAAGCAAAAATCATCAGTTCAATTCTGAATGGAGCACAAACCTGACCCTGAGAACGCTGCTTTTTTATCACCTCCAAATTGGGTTTCTGATTACAACCAGACCGATTTTTTTTTTTTTTTTATTGCAGCAGCTCATGTTGGATCATTATGTCCTGTACTTTCTCTGTACAAATATTGGCCTTAAAAGGACTGGATTTTATTCAGCTCAGTGTAAAAATAGGCATTAGTTTATTTATTTATTTATTAACTGATGTATTAAATCACTGCAATAACAATGTGAGCTGGAAAGCATTTTGGTACAGATTAGCTCGACAACATCACTGCAACATCCAAATGAAGTCATAATAGTGTTTAAAAATGCTAAAAAGAACAGTTTAAACCAGCCTAAGGTTATTTGCTGATTTTAGCAGATCTAAGATAGCTGGTCTTATAGCCTGGCCAGGCTGGTGTTATGCTGGTTTATTTTTGGTCACAAAACCCTTCTTGTTAACCTTGTTAAGCTGGTTTAAACTTTTTTTCCCCAGAAGGGAATTATCAATTCATGAGTGTCACGCAAGGAGGTTGCTCTTAGAGTTTCAGAAAAGTCAGGGGAAAGTCAAGAGGATTTATAGAAATAACTTCATAATCATAAAAGCCTTAATAAAATGGCTCAAATAGCAAGCTTTACAAATATAATTACAAACCTGGTTTAGCAGAACAGTAATGAACCAGCTTTTTTGGATCAGTGACAGGTAAAATTAGAAGCAGTTTTTTTATTTTATTAAAAATCGAATTTTCCTGGGTTTCACTGATTCAGAAAGGATGATACTCACAAAACATCTCTTTTGATTACTCTCTCTATTGGCCATGCATTATATTCATTAATAAAAATGTCCAGCCCTGTCTGCAACAAGCAGCTGATTGGTTTTCCTATTGATTCGCTGTTTCTCATCTGAGAACAGGGTGAGCTGTGAGGTACGAGTTGATGTTCAGAAATGCATCAGGGTGAGAGTGAATGTGCCGTGTGTCTTCGTCTTTAAATGCAGCACACACTGACTGCCTCTGCAACAGAACACTGCCAGGAGTAAAAAAAAATGACGGGGTGAGGGAAGAGTGGAATGTTAAATCTGAATAAGCAGGAAAAATACATCAGAGAGTCACAAAAAGATTGTGAAAGGGAGCAGTGAAGGTGACGGAGGAGAAAAAAAGAGGACAAAAAGAGAGACAGAGATGGAGAGGATGCGTGCGCCAGGGAGACGAGAAAATAAAGAGGGAACCTGAGAATGGAACAAATGTGACAGAATGAGAAAGGGAAGAGTGACAGAAAACGAGGCGAAATTAAAGCAGGTCTGAAGAGAGATGAAGATAAATTGAAGACAGAAAAAGAGACTTTGAGGAGACAGACCTATTGGCATGAAAATGTGACACACTAAAGGGAAAGTTCACGTAAAATCATAATTATTTATTCATGTTGTTCCAAATTTCTGCATAGTAGAAAAAATACTTTTTAAAAAATTTAACAATTTTTTCATACAACTCTAAAAACAACAACAACAACAACAACAAAAATGAATATAAAAGTATCCATACTACTCGTGAACTATATTCCAAGTTTTCCAGCCGAGCTAAAGAAACCATCATTATCTAATCAAAAATTAATGATACAACCAGTTGTTTGTAAAGAATACTGAAATACACCACTGAGGTGTTTCAATAACTATTTTGTTACAAGTGGTGACAAGTGACCTTATGAGTCTTGATGAGTGAGTCATTGATTCATTCACTCAACCAATTTGTTAAAAACGATTCATTCAGGAACAAAACCAGTGACAGTCTACATGATTTGTTGAGATTTGCTGAAAAAATGTTTCATTTAGAAACTAAACAAGTCTTTATTAGTGAGTTATGAAATAATTCACCCAACTGAAGCGTTCAAAGCAAAGATTCATTCAGGAATGAGACAAGTGATGGTCTATATGTGAATCACTGAATCATTCACACAATAGATTTCTTATTCTTCTTCTTCTTCAAAATAAAGTTAATTCAAGAACAAAAGTCATTATGAGTGAGTCATGTAATTATTCAGTCAACCAATACACAGAGGCTTCATTCAGAACAATGATTGATTCAGGAATGAAACAAGTGACAGTCTACAAATGTGAATCGTGAATCATTTGTTGAAAAACTTTTCATTTAGGAAGAAAATAAGTCTTTATCATCATCATTCACTCAACTGATTCATTCAAAACACAGATTCATTCAGGAATGTAACAAGTGACTGTCTATATGTGAATCACTGAATCATTGAGTTTTTTTGCCCATCAGATGTGCACTTTTTTTACATTTATTTTGTGAATCACTGAATCATACACACAATAGATTTAAAAAAAAATGAAAATTAATTCAGGAATGAAAGTTGTTATGAGTGAGTCATGGAATTATTCAGTCAACCGATACATTCAAAACACATAGAATTATTCACTCAAACAGCTGCATTCAGAACAATGATTCATTCAGGTACGAACCAAGTGACAGTCTACATATGTTAATCACTGACTCATTCACACAATAGATTAAAAAAAATAATTCAGGAATGAAAGTCATTATGAGTGCATCATGTAATTATCAGGCAACCGATACATTCAAAACACAAAATTATTCACTAGAGCAGATGTGTTTGGAACTATGATTCATTTAGGAACAAAATTCATTCAGGAACCACTACCCTCGCAGTTACAAATTAGTTGATTCTACATTGACTTTGTTCGCTAAATACTGTATATTGTGCATAAAATGTAAGTTACTCATGTACTTAATGTACTAGCAATCAACTATTTGTCAAAATCCCTTTTTCAACTACTCCTTTAAACACACTGCATATTTAATATGGTGCAATATTATAAAATCTGCATGATAAATTCATCTTGGTTTTGGTATACCACTGAAACCTTGTTCTATTAGGAAATCAAATTAACGGAAAAAGGAATTGCAGTAGCACTGAAATGGTTCTGCCATGTGTAAATGAGGGATAGAAGCTTCTATTTTTCTCTGTGTAACCCTCTAATTAACACATCCTTGTTTTAAAACCCCTCAAACCCGAGCACTGCCCTTGGAGGAGCATCCACTCTAATAGCTTATTAGTTGGGTTCCTGGTCTGCTTCCTTGTTATCGGCGAAAATGTATGAGCAAAATCAATTCTCTTACAAACATCCCGCAACCCTCTCTGCGCCTTTCTCTCGCTCTCTTTTTCTCATTTCCTTTCTCCCTCACCTTTATTCGCTCGCTCTCGGTTTGCCAAACACGCCCGCCAACAACGGCCACCATCAATAAAAAATAATGCCTCTGTATTCTTCGCTGATGGCTTGATCTTTGCTTTAAGAATGGATCCATTAAGAGAGAATGCTATCTCTCTTGTCCTTTCAAGTGGTTCTGCATATTCATTATGGAAACGCCACGAGCACTAACAGTGCCAAGTTAAACGTGACCCTGGGCCAATTACGCCTGTCCCACAAATACAATTACAGATACTGTCATTCAGGCCGAATCCCTATTATTACCGGGCCAAGCGCTAACAGCGCGTGCAGGCGAGGGGACCTGCGGAGGCTATACTACTGCAATATTAAGAGCTGTGATACAGTAAGTTGTTATCCGAGCTGAGCTCGCTGAGAATATCTGAGCTTTCTGAGAGATCTCTGACAGAGACAACAGAGCGAAGCAGCATCCTAATTTAGCATCATTTCTCTGCGGTGGCTTTGCGGCAGCAGGGGAGCCTGTCACAGGCAGCCCGGTGTGACAGGTGAATATTGGGCTGAGCTTCCAGCTGTCTGCCTTTATTCTGTTACCTCGGGAGACAAAAGCCATCACAACACGTGTGCGGCAAAGCACCCGCCCAATCAGAGCCACACGGAGAGAGAAAGAGGAAGGAAGAAGAGGAGAGACGAGCGATGGCTACACTCAGCCTGCAGTCTGAGCGAAGGCTTTTTCTCCTCACCTGTTTCCCTGCTGGTCAAACTTCTTTTTCAAATGTGCACTTGCCTACGATCGGTTAGCTATTCATGAGCAGAGCAGAGGACAGACAGGTTACGGCGGACACAACTAGAGGGGGTTTGTTAGGGGGCTGTGATGAGGGAGAGACAGAATAAATCAGACCTTAGTGGGCGAATGCACAGTTGAATGCAGTCACATCACTAAAAAGAGGCTGTTTAATGGGTGTGCGTCTAGTCGGCTCTACTGTACAGCGCTTTTACCAATACATATCATTTCAGGAACAGAAAATGGTGCTTTAGTACCCTAAGTGAGCGATCCAAAGGCAACCAAAGTGGCCAGGAAAACTTAGTAGGAGAAGGGATTCTAAAATTTATAAAAAACAAAAACTTCCATTCAAAAGTTTGAGATAAAAAAAGAATGCTTTTATTTTTAATGCTTTTAGGACGCATTATTGTTACAAAAGTCTCATGACCGAACTATGCAGTATATATATACTGCATAGATATTACAGACCCCAAACTTTTGAACGGTAGGTAGTGTGTATAAATTACGTATAATTGCTATTTTGACTAATTTCTAATTTCTGACATATAGATATCTTTTATCAGAGTTTGCTCAGCACAATTTTATTTTATGTGACAAAACAAAACAGGCGAGATGTTTTTCTTTTTGCCCTGAAAGTAACTAGATGCTTGATACCATGAAGGCTTTCTTTTGACTGACTCACCTTTGAGCGTGGTATCAATATTTAAGCCAGATGGAGGAGTTCCAAGCACTTTCAGAAAATAAAAAACCTGAAACAGACATTGATTTTCTCAATTCAGAAAAAAAACGATAACATTATTTTGGTACTTAGATGTTCTGATTACATCAAAGGTGGTAATTCGACTGAAAAGTTTGAGAACCACTACTTTAAGATTCAATTGAAGCCTATAAAAGAATGCAGGTCATGGTCAGTGATGTTACTCGCTGTCTGACACATATAGACCATAGCTGGCAGCACACAGATGAGATGTAAGGGTGAAATATGGAGCTGGACTTTCTGAAACTAGTAATATTTACTCTTAGTTGAGTTACAGAACATGTAAACACAATGTGCAATATTAAACAGCCAATACAGTGATGCATTAGATCTATTTAAATGAACCTACAGTACATCTTTAATCACTTATTCCATATTTACTGTAATCAGGACAGTAAAAAATGACTAGCCCCAATGGGCGATATATCACTAAACAGAATGAGTGCACTGCAAAACACGGCTGGCAGTTTCTCAGAGACCCGCTTGAGCGTCAGTGTCATGTTATGTTCATGCATGTTCTCACAGCTCTGTGTGTGTGTGTGTGTGTGTGTGTGTAAAGGCCTTGCAGACAACAACAGACATAAATCAGTTTAGGAGGAAATGTCATTCAGCATTACTAATCCAATTGTTTGTCCTGGTAATGCGATTGTTCTGCCATTTCATTTGATCAGCTGCAACAGATTTAAAATCCCTCACTCATCCTCAACCAGTATGTTTCATCATTTGTCTCTTCCATTTATTTGTACAGTACGGGGGACAGGCATATTGACTGTATGACATATATATCGTCCAGGTTAAATGGTTTACGTTTGTGCATTTTGCGTTACTTCAGTGGGATTATGGCAGCAGTGTGATTTTTAACCATCTGGCTTTTACAATGAATGAATGCGAAAAGCATTAAATATATTTTGAGATAATCAGTGTCCATTCTACTGGAATGACATTATCATCAATCTCCCAATGATACAATTAGATCGACAGATTTTATCAAAAAAATTAATAATCACATCATTATAAAGGTAATATTGACATTTAATGGCTTCACAAGGTGCCAAGCAGATTTACCCCAGCCTGAGCTCATTAGTATTTATAGGTATTCATATGTATTGACAGCACCCAAAATGCAAAAGTATCCACAGGTATGTGTGCACAACTTGCCAATGCTGGCAATGCCAAGCTCTGGATTGATTCCCAGAGACTGTGTGAATGTGTGTAATATAAATGTATATATTTATTACATATGGTGCACTTATATAATATAGTGCATATATTTATTAAAATTGTCTTCTTTAGAGTTCTTTTTTTTCTAGGTGACTATCAAGCCTTAGTCATCCAATGACTTTTCTGAGGTAAATGTAGCTAAAGTTAAATAATAAAGGCCTATTGTTTACAATTGTTTTATTGATGTCTTTCTGCAGCTGAAACACTGAATGAGATACATTTCAATGGGAGATACATTTGTACTGTATCTTTCAGCATAACGTCTGATGTACATATTTTGTTTATTTTGTGCAGTAAATACAGTGGGTACGGAAAGTATTCAGACCCCCTTAAATTTTAAGGGGAAGAGATGATTAGTTCATACACGCTTCACTCGAAGGTGGATCTGTCATAGCAAATAAAAAGTGCCAAAACTGCATTTATTGTTTGAATTTCAAAATAAAACTGAAAGGAAACTTTGTTTCATATCAAAAGTATCAAAACTGAAAACAGCATAGACTATAATATATAAATATATATATATATATATTTGTATATACTTTGAGCCCCGAACTCCAATCACCCAAACCTAAATTTTATTTTTTTCCTGAAGCAGAGTTACTGTATCATAAGGCTTCTGAAGACTTGAAATATAACTTTTATGAATGTTATATGGTGCATTTTACCCATAGCTGTCCCACAGCAAACAAAATCAAACTTAAATGATTAAGTAATGATTAAATGATGATAGAATTTCCATTAATTTTAGCATTTTAAAGTTAGGCATGGGTGAGGTGAAGAAAACCTTCTAAAAGAAATCAAACTGAACAGAATGAAATTGTTAATAAATGTAATAGCACTGAACATATTCACATTGACTAAATACAATGAAATCTAACTGGTAACTCTTTGAATTCAGTGTTCCGTGAACCTAAAAGTATTCAGAAACCTCTGAATGTCTCTAAAAATTTTTATACATAATATGCCTGCGTTTTAGATGCTGTCAATACAATAAAAATGTACGTTTCACCGTTTCTGAAAAACAGTTACAAGAGTTTCTGGAAAACCGTAGGTGTCTGTGCAAATTACTGCTGGAGAACCATAATCTGGTGTATAGGGGGTATATTTCTCCTGGTTCTCATTGATTTGACCATGCTGATAAGCTTGACTAATTGCCTCTCATTTTCATAACTCAAGCTCACCCGAGTTCAGTCCTGCAGTGGTGATTACCAGGTACAGAAGTCATAACTGTGTTGAATATGAATATTGATTTACAGCAGTTTGTTTGGAAATAAAGAGATTTAATGAGGCCTTTATAGAAGAGGTTAATGCAGAACTCCAACGAGCACACACAGTATAGTACAATGTTCCTGTGGCTCAGTGGTAGAGCATTGCGTTAGCAGCGCAAAAGGTCGTGGGTTCGACTCCCAGGGAACACACATACTGATAAAAATGTATAGCCTGAATGCACTGTAAGTCGCTTTGGATAAAAGTGTCTGCTAAATGCATAAATTATTACAATCAACCCTCTACAGACAATTCATGCCACAATGAAGCTAAATGGATTCAGTATATTTACCTATACCAGGCGCTCATTAGCATTTACTCAATCCACTCATTCTGTTTCATCTGATACAATAAAGTGTTAAAAAACTAATTTCACAACAAGGGTCCCATGAGCGCGCCTCTACCACAGCCTATAAGGAGAACCGCGGAGGAGAAAGGAAACAACACCATAAACACAAAACTGATTATGGCTAATTACAGCAAAAAACCTCATATTGTCTCTACGCAAATGTTGGCTCTAAAGAGGCCCCCATACAACATCATGACAATATGCTTCAGATTATTAGGTAATTATGGTACATTTCGTCATTATTTCTCAATTCAGAGAAGACAAGGGAGGCCAAGCGTTCTCGATTAAGTCAAATAGAGAGCTCTGGGGCAGCGTGACTGTTATGGAAGGTGGGTTGATCTGAACTAAAATGATTTGAGCTACAGTAGTTAATGGTAGAAATGTTAATATGAGTCATGTTTTTACTCATGTTTTTCGTTCTATTAATTCATTTTAAAACACATACAAATGCAAGTAACAACATGCAATGAATTGAACAAAATGAATTTAAAAACAAATTCAAAATACGAAAATAAACTATAATAGTATATAAATGATAAAAAATAACACTGCTTCCATGATGATCTTTTTTTAACCTTTGTATTAATGTTAATGTTTTTTTTTTGTTGTTGCTTTTTTAGGACAAGGTGAAAATGTCAGGATTATACAACTTGACACAACTTATCTTGATGTCTTTAAAAAATATCATTAAAAGAATTAAGTTCTTGAAAACACAATTTTTTTGTATCTTTCATTATTATTTCTTAGGGGGAAAAATAATAAAAACCCCTGCGTCAACAGACTCTTAAAATATAAAATAATTTGACCTTTCAGTATTTGATTTTTCCTTTTCATTATCCTTGTCACTCTTTGTCACTGACCGATGACAGATGTTATATGGGCCTCATTCCAGACTATAACCAAAAATCACAGTGCTCTTCATTTTCACTTTTGATTCTCAGAATAAAACCCTGTGCACTCCAAAAGAAACATTTCTGCTGGGCTGGGAGGTAAACAAGAGGTCATGATGTAGCTGCAGGTGCACTGATCCCTGAACTAGCAGAAATTAAAAAGAAAACTCTTGTAATGTGCATCGTTCTTCTATTTTTACTTAGCCGGGCAAATTGCATTTAGGACGTGATCACTCCAGTGGCGACTGAATGACTTCAACTGAACATTCATTCGCTGCCTGGGATTTATCAAAAGAAATTTGTTGAACTGTGAAGACACATAGGAGATGGAGAGCGCTGAATAGAGTGACTGGAATAAACATACGTTAGAAATCTCCACTCAGCAGAAGGACAATACCAGCTGATTTGGATTTTGACTGGGGGAAAATGATGGAAGAATAAGTGAAAATGAGGGACGGAGGAGGGGTAAAATCTCCACGCTCATCTCTCTCACTCTCTCTCCATCTGCAAAAAAGATTAACTGCTCTGAGCTTTGAACTTTTCATCCTTAAAACTCTGTCAGTCGTGCAATTTTGAGGCTTGGCAGAGTTATACACATCATTAACTGAACTGCAAATTTTGCCTGATTGCCTCATTATAAAATATGCAATTAGCCCCATGCATTTAACATCAGACACCCAGGCACCATGAACAGATCATTCACTCAAAAGCTTCACAAATATAACGTATTTCGATATCTGCAGCAGAATCAGAATATTGCCATTTTTATTCCAGATAGAAACGCTCTTGCGTGTTAGCGAATGATTACATTTGATTAGATAAGGCATTACAGGTCAACTCCTATGAAAAATAGCAAAATACTTGGGTAACAGTCTTTATAAAGACTGTAGCCTAAATATACAGTATTGCGTCTATTCATAGTTATACATTTACAAGGGCATGATGTAATGTAACGATAAAATATCATGCGCGATATTTAGAGCAGATCATGTGACTGACTGACTATACACCCCTTACATAACAGATCAATAAAATAAAAGTTAATGTCGAGTAAGTTACATTTTAGACACTGTATTTCCAGTATTTTTGCTCTGCCAAAGGATATAGTAGTAGTTTTAAATAACCCCTTATTATTCCATTGTGTTTGCAGTGGCATTTCATTTCTAAGTAAATCAATGTTTTTGAATGAAATCGGTTTAATAAATGATTCATTCACTCATTTGTTTCATTCCTGAATGAAATATCATTTTGAAAGAATCAGCTGAGTAGATAATATTGACTCACTCATAAAAAGTCACTTAATTGTTTCTCTCCAGAATTAATCAATGTTTTGAATAAATAATTTGAGAAATTATTCAATGACTCACTCATAAAGACAGTAATTTAATTAGTTCCTGAATGAATCTGTAACCAATGAATTGCTTGAGAAAATTAATCAATGACTCATAAAAACAGTCGCTTGTCACCACCTACAGATATAGCGATGTAACTTACACAATGATTCACTACTGACCATTTATCTACAACCCCAATTCCAGAGAAGTTGGGGCGTTTTGTAAAATGCAATAAAATCAAGAATCTGTGATTTGTTTATTCTCTTTAACTTTTATTTAATTGACAAAAGTACAAAGAAAAGATTTCACTGACCAACGTAAATGTATTTTGTAAATATGAGCAAATTTTGATTTTGATGGCTGCAAGCTAAATTTCGCTTGATACAAGACTTCAGATGCTCAGCAGTCTGTGATTATTGATTTCTGATTCTCCTTTTCATTATGAGCTATACATTTTCAATAGGAGACAGATCTGCTGGCCAGTCTAGCACATTCCCTCTGTCTACGAAACCACACTGTTGTAGCACAGAATGAGACCTGGCCTTATAACCACGGACTTCCCATGAAAGACATCATCTTGATGGCAGTATATGTCTCTGTACAATCCCAATATATGCCTCCATGTCAACAGTACCTTCGCACATATTCCAGTCACCCATGCCATTTGCTTTGCTGTACCCCCATACCATGACAGTAGGGGTGTAACGATACACATATTCATATTGAACCGTTCAGTACGAGGCTTTCGGTTTGGTACACATTACAAACCGAACGATTCATTGGACTAATCTTATTACATTTGAAAAATAAAAGAGCTTAATGTGTGTAAAATATAATGTTCTCAGTGCTACTGTGCTCAACAAGGCAGCCCAAACGACGTAACAGGCAACGTGCTGTCTGCCCCGTGATAACCTCCCCTTGGGGTGCGTTGAAAGACGATGATCTTGTATCGACGATAGCCAGAGTATTGTCAAAAACATCAATGTTTGGCAATATTAAGAGGATTTGCCTTTTCCTAATGTAGGCATGTTACATTCTTATTTTTATTAGGCCTATTATTATTATGAAGTTACTTTTATTAAATTACAATTAATTTGCCCCGCAATAATTACCGCATAACTGACGCGCTGCGAGGATAACAAAAGATTAAGCTATTTACTCAGTTAAAATATAAAAAAAAAAAAGGTTTTATACAATGCACACATTTTCACTGTCTTTTTGACTATCTGAGATGAGCTCTGGCCCAGAGAACCTGGCTGCATCGCTGCATAGAATTGATGTATAGCTTTCTCCTCGAGTAACAGATATTCAAGTTGCATTTATTGATGCAGCAGCAGACTGTGGTAAATGACAGCGGATTTTCTGAAGTACTCCAGAGCCCATGTGGCTATATTTAACATTGCAGCATGACAGTTTCTTATGCAATGCCATCTGAGGGCTCAAAGGTCAAGCACATTCAACTGAGGTGTCCTGCCTTGCCCTACATGTACTGTGATTTCTCTGGATTCCCTAAATCTTTTCACAATATTATGTATGGTACTTGGGAAAGACCTAAATTCTTTCCAATTTTGCATTGCGAAATGTGATTTTTAATTTGTTTGACTCTTCCCTCGTGAAATTTGGCACAAAGTGATGAGCCATGATCCAGCTTTGCTTGGAAAGACTGAGATGCTCCTTTTATACCCAAACATGATACCCTGACCCATTACCAATTCACCTGCTTACTGTGAACTGTTTTAAAACAGTTTAATGTGGATATTCTATAACTTTTTCACGTTTATTTTGCCAACTTTTTTGGAATGTGTTGCAGCTGTCACAAACAAAATTTGTTTATATTTACAAAATACATTTACGTTGGTCAGTGAAAACTTTGGAAATCTTTTCTTTGTACTTTTGTCAATTAAATAAAAGTTAAAGAGAATTAACAAATCACAGATTCTTGATTTTATTGCATTTTACAAAACGTCCCAACTTCTCTGTAATTGGGGTTGTGGAATGCAAACCCCGACATGTAGCTTGTCCTAAAGGTTTCATTGGTCATGTCAATTACAGTGCTGATCATCCTGACTACTGTGTGAGCTATACGTAATAGGCTACATCGCTAAACTAGTTACAATATTTTTGCCCGTGAAGTTTCACTAGTATGACTCCACCTTAATAAAGACTGCTGAAATGGCTCAAAGCTTGTCAAAAGAAGCCCTAATGATGTTCTAGTGATATAAGAATTGACCATCTGGCTGATGCAGGGGAGCTTATAAAGGGACAGCGCTGCGTTAGTTGATTACGGATCACTTTGCCTGTAAATCTGTGGAGGTGTCAGCCTTACCTAATTTCATTTCCCCACTGCACGGTAAAACGTCCTTGTCTTGTGCGGTGTGTAATGCCTTCGACTGTTTCTCAGGCTCGTTCGCTGTCGCCATGGCAGAGTTTCTCTGTTCCCATACAACAGGCTTTGAGGGTGCATTGTGGGTATTTTGAGAGGAGGGAGGCATTACCACAGAGTTTAGCAGCATTTTCATCACATGCAGAACTGCTGGGGCACAGAAATTCAATATTTCACACTGAGCTAAAGCCACCTTCCTGAATACTAACCAGGGGATTTAAAGCATAGAGACAATAATCGATCTTTACATGTTTAACAGATGCCACAGAAAGAGAAAAAAAAGAGCAAAAATCAGAGAGCTCAATCTCATGTGTAGCAATCATCTTTGCTCTAAGGAGATTATGGCAAAGATTAAAGATATCCTCCCTTATTTATGATGCTCTCTAAGTCTTTTTGAGCCATGAGACTGTTCATGCAGCTGTTGTATTCAGGAAAGAATATTTCCCTGCATTGCAAACTGTACTGTTCTGCCTGTCAAAACAGATCCGGGAAAAAGACAAACAAAAACTTGAACAAAGTTGGGATGTTTTGCTTTTTTAATCATTATCTTTTAAAGCCTTATTGACTCAGATCAATTAGCTCAACTCAGCTGAGTCTGTGATACACATTGTCACTATCAAAGATAAATAAATAATAATGAACCCACCAGAAGTCTGTTGAAATGCATGTTGCTGTGGCGTGCCGAGGCCCAGTCCGATGAGACAGAACCTGCAGAGGGCTGCAGAAACTCATGGTGCAATTTTGTGCTCTGGTCGTGGGTGACTGAGCAGGCAAAGCAAATTTCCTCGAATCAATCAACGTTAGCGCTGATGGCCTATACTGATGGAGTGACTTCCCTCTCATTCAGAGAAGACATTTAGGCCCATAACAGAGAGCAATGGCACCATAAATTTAACATGAGGCCCCTCAGCCTCGCTGAATAGAAGGAGAAAGACCGCCGTTCTGATAAACACACTACTCTAACGAGGTGACAGCGGCACCGTGGGCTATTTCAAACACACACTCCACTGATTTTAGAGATGTAGGGTTTGTGTAGGGGACCTTTCACTATTCTGATTCACACACCCCTTTCTTTTCTGTTAAGTCCGAGACACACTGCACGATTTTAGCAATCCTATAAGATCATTGCATGTCACACTATGCGACATGGATCTAATAAACTTGGCTACAACATGTGTGTAGACTGTACGATGATGACACCTATTGACTTGTATGATACGATGCACGTTACTATAGAATAAAACATCATCAGCATGCGCTAGTGGTAAACAAAAAGAGCATGATAAATCACACTTTAGCAGTTGTAGTTTTTATGTGTGCTGAAAAAAAAGTGGAAGCGGTGAAAGAGGAAGGCATAAGAGCTTGAGGTAAGTAGTTCTATGTTTTAGCACCATGTCGCATTGATTTCATGTCGCATTTTTATTGGTCGGTCAGTAAACGTGGATCGTACTATGCGATGATCATGTGCTGTATCGTAGGCTATCTTTGGTCACAAGACCATGACAATGGCCGTCTTTGAACCTCTCTCACTGTACAACACAGGACCACTGATTGAGAGCCACGATCACAGAAATCGCCACGATTGTTTCACGATGCCAATCTTTCGTCTGGGACTGCCGAAAATCGTGCAGTGTGTCTCAGGCTTTACACACACATTCCTGGAAGATCATAACATCACGAACTAATGCAGAAACACACAATGCAGTGGAAATCCAAACCACAGATCAATGCCTTTTTTGCTCAATTCCATTGTATTTTTATTTACATAGCAGGAAATACCACGAACATTCAAAATGCACATGCCACCTCAGGTTTCTTAATGCAACCTTAAAACCATAAATCATTCAAAATTTTGGGGTATATATATGATTTTTACAATTTTATTCTGCAAGAAGGTGTTAAATTTAGTTCTGTAAAGACTGGAATAAATCACATTTTTAAATACTAATACACACTGGAAAAAGTGGTAACCTGGAATGATTACTGTACCTCAAGCAAGGATCTATTTCTACTTGATTGAACCAGTAAAATTACTTTGTTGACGTAATCCAATGTGTCAGGTTGACTTATATTCAGATTAAATACCGTTTCTGACTTTGAGTCAGTTAATTTAACCAGTTCAAAACTCCCACTTTTTAAGGTGTCTAAAATCGTAAAATCGTATGGCAGAAACCATCCACTCATTTGGTTCGACAGCTTATCAAACTGAAGTTACACATTTAGATGTTAAGGGAAAAAATGCAGAAGTGAGGGAAAGCTGGTGCCATGCAAGCCGTCACAAATTTCACGGCAGTAATTACGACCTTCAGCTTCTTAATGTTGACAGCGTGGCTCTAATTGCTCTCTCTGTAATTGTGTTATGGCTTTTTTAAGGGCAGGAGAGATAATGAAAGAGAAGTGATCAGCCATCTGTGCAGCAGGTAGCAAGGCCCATTCTCCTCAAGAAAGAGTAATATTACTACACCAAATTATAGGTACAAATAAGTCTCTTTAACAATGCTAAGCTGGTGAAGAATTACCACTTCATTAAAATGACACATACGGATTAATTATGATAGTCTGGTGAAGTCAGCCATCGGTTTCCAACATTATGCATCATATTTTACAGCCACAATTAAATCACACGACAGTAATCAATATGAGACCTTTGAAAAATGATGTCTTTAATAATGAGATACAAGCATGCTCATTTGCTCTCATGCATGTGTGCACACACAATTAAAATCTCATCAATCATTTTCTCTTAAATACTGTGAGCCCTGACTGCTATATCACTTGCTGATGTTCATTGGTTTGCAACTTTTATGGGTAGTGATAACAGATAGAGAACAGGAAATTACGAGGAGAAGAACAGGAATGGTATTGGCAAATGATGCAAGCGAGACTCGCATCATCTGCCCAAGCACCACAGATCCATCAACTTACTGCTAGGCCATGGTTACACTCTTAAAAATAAAGCTTATTTTTAGGCTTCGATGGTTCCATGAAGGTTTCATGGATGAAAAAATGGGGGTGCTTTTAAAGACTGTTAACTGAGAGGAACCCAAAAATGGTTATTCTATGGCATTGCTACGAAACGTCCTTTATGGAACCTTTATTTTAAAGATTTAAGACATTTAGTTTTGTTTAATTTCTTCTCCTTCCCTTCCTTTTTTCTTTATCTTTTCCATTTTCTCTGCACATTTACCTTTCTCTTCATTTTTCCTGTCTTTTTTATCCTGTTTCATTGCATTTTCCCATTTTCTCAAATTTGTTCCTCTTCCATTCCCCTTTTCCCTTTCATTTTCTCATTCATTTCCCTTTCTATTCCGGTTTCCTTTTATTTTTTCCTGTTTTCCTCTTCAATTTCCTCCAGTTTACTCACTTCCCTTTCTTTTCGTTCTTTTGACACCTGAAGAGTCTGGGGTGAAGTGTATTACTTCATATGTATGAGTTTAATTCCAAGAGGAGGGGAAGATATGATAATAATTGCTAAATCTGTCAGAAATGACCTTGGATGCAGCATGTTTTGAACATCGGTATGAGTCCATGCGGATTAACCGTAAGGAGTGGCGGATCTGAGGGATGACCTTCTCCCGCTCTTCAGTTGCTGTTACTACAGCGTTTTTCTCACCAATAAAGTCCAGCTCTTACCCAAGGCTTATCTCTCCATGCTCTAATTTCTCTCTGTCTCTATCTCTCGGGACTCTCCTCTCTCATCTTAACACACTTTTATGGTTTTAGGGAAGCGTGCATATCCAACATCAAAGATATTTTACTGTCTGTTCACAAATTTCTTCACGATAAGTCTTCCGTGAAGCCAACACACACGGCTCTCATATAAAGAAGCCGCTGACAGAGCACAAAAGGAGAGTCTGAGGGTTTTAAAGCTCAAGCGGAGGGCTGAGGAGCAATAACTGAAGTTATAATGAGCTCTTTCAGTTCCCAACACCCAACCTTTTCTTCCCTCTCTCTTTTACTTATAATTTCTCATTTGGAATTAACACTGAATTTATCTGACATGCAGCTCTGAACATAGCAGCGGAGCTTTTCCATCTCAACAAAAAATGGGTGAACGACCCAATGCCATCATGGGTTATAATGAAACTGAGCTTCTGTGGAGCAGATGTAACCTTGCACTGGAAGATTTTTATTTCTATTTTAGTTTGCAGAGCTAGATAGCCATGGACATGATCAACTGTCTTGATTTTTTTCTAGTGATACAAAATGCAATCTGCAAATGTCAAAGCAAAGAACCATTTCGTGGAGGTCATTGACTGGAGGATGATACGATGAGATGGAGAATCATGAGTCTTTTGATGCCAGCCGTCTCAAAAGCCACAGATGTGAATTAAACAGAGAAAAGATGCAGCCTTCACCTATCTGTCTTCATAAATTACTCAAGTAAACAGAAATTCTCAATGCTAAAGAACTGTTACGACATCAAACAAAGTAGCTTGTAATATTAAAAGGACTTACTTTTTTATATTTACTATATATGTGCCAAGCTGAATTTTTCTCAGATACTTGGATACAAAAATGAGGTCAGTCTTTAATGTCATAGTCTGAAAATACAGCATGCATAGCACAAATAGTCTATATTCATCCCCTGAATAGCAGAAAACAACTAAAAAATAAAGGCACAAAAAAAGATAATTTGAAAATTATTTGTGATTTTTCTTCCGTACAATTGAAGTCAATGGGTCACATGTTGTTTTGGACCCCACTTGCTTTCATTATATTAATAAAAACAAAACATCTTCTCTTTAGTTCTAGAGAAGAAAAGGGTGAGTAAATGATGATACATTTTCATTTTTGGGTGAATTATCCCATTAAGACACACTGTCATAAGATCAGCATAAAATACGACTTATAAAACGCCTTCATGTTGTGTGTGCAGATGCCAAAGAGTGAGTTTCCATATATACCAGAAGAGGTCACAGATTTAGACACAGTGTTATGGAGAATTTCATTTGCAAAGCTCACAAATTAATAAATACCTTCAGTCTGTCTCTGTAGTCCAAAACATAAATTAGAAATGTAATGTCCGGGCAGAGACGGATACAACGGATGCCAGCAGTGTCCCAGAGCCTCAAAAACAATCAGATGCTGCTAAATATAGCTAAGTGAAAACCGCAGATTCATGCACAAGCAAGAATCAACACCTTGTGCCATCAGGGATTACCTGTTTTAATTACTTCCTCCTGCTCGTATCGACGTCTTCTGCTCTCCATTTCAGCCTCTCCAAGTGTCTTTCCATTAGAATCGATGGCTGTGATCTGTACAATGTTTGCGTGATAAACTGTGATGAAGCATTTACAGGCTTTTGTAATCTGTTTTTTGGTGAGCAGATAAAGCTTATTGCTTTGGGAATAATCTTTGATGGCTCACTGGCTGTTTGCAGGGTTATCTGAGTTAAATTGCAACAGAAAAAAAAATTTGTAAGCAAGGACGAACACACAAAAATTGCATAAGCAGCTTTGCAGGCCTCCTTCGGGTTTGTGGATAGAAATGTAATAAAATGATTTTAAACCACATTTCACACAAAATATAAATAATGAACAAGAAAATATTGGCAGCACTGAAAAGGCGAACAGAAATGGCGTAATACTGGATAAAGCAGCTGCTGAACTTATAATTCTCACATGAAAGATTTAACATTTCTCGATTAATTAAAAATAAAGTTTTCATCTACACCAGATATAGTAAACTGGACATTTAAAGCTACAATATAACATGACAATGACCTTTCATGTTCTGTTTTGAGTCTCAGAGACCTCAAGAAATTTCAATAGCTCAAAAATACTTAACATCAGGCTGTGGATACTTTATGACTTAATGATTTTTCCACTTATAAACAAAATTTTAACTTGATAACACATATCAACTAAACACCATGAAATATGTTACATTACTTATGTTTGGAGTCTCAGAGAGCCCAGATATGAATAACTCCAGTGAATTTTCACAGGCTAAGATTCTCTGACTGGATAGACGTACATTCCATTTATTTAGATGTTTTTTTTTAAGTGTTTGCATACAGAAAGTGTTACCTGAAAGGAAAGTCTATAATGACGTTTACTTTGTGGTTAAAAAGAGGCAAAACTCTTCAGTGTGTATATATATGTATGTATATGTATTTGTGTGTGTGTGTGTGTGTGTGTGTGTGTGTGTGTACCTGGTATTTATCACGTTATGGTGACCACATG